>NC_134406.1:36097539-36292539 GCF_038048845.1 Mixophyes fleayi
GGAAGTGACACCCTGTAACGCTACTTCGGGTCAGAAAGCCCAGAAAAAAAACTGACAAATGCTAGAGGGTATTTAAAGAGAAGACACACATCCGCTAAACCTCATTCATCCACTGAAGCTGCAGGTTCGCAGCAAAGCACATTGTAGTTATCTTTAGCTGCTTTCCAAGAATTCAAATTTGGATACTATCTGCAAATAGCAGAACTTGTTTCACAAATAGGACACCATGTACGTTTAACCTAAGAATCACCCTTGGACACTTATAATACAGGCCAAGGAGCAAAGGACTGGAAACAGGAGTATAGTCCCTCCCTCAAGCTGGACTAGGGTAGGGGAAGGACACCACCAGCAAAGCAATAAGTACTCAAACACATACGGACCCAGCTTTTTATCTTTATTTTTTATATTTATTTTTATAATTGTATTTATTTTTAATATTGTTTTCGATTTTATTTCTTCCCCTACCAAAATATACATTTTTATTTTTGGATGGAGTTTAGTTTCCAGCTTTTTTTTCTCACGGTAATGACAGCATCCAGTTGGGACCGGGATGTGGATTATGAAATGACATATTGCTAGCGAGATGAGTCATTAGTACACTTCCCCCCCCTGCTATCTTTACCTACTACAACTGTATTGTTTTGTGCATGAGTCTTTGCTATATAAAGTACTACTAAAGTTGTAAAACCAGCTACCGTGGACAATATTTTGATTAAGAAGAATAGAGCAAACAGACTACAGTAACTTTGTATAAAGATATCATAAACCCAAGGAATTAACTGGACCCCTCAGCGCATATTATTCTTTAATGCTAATTGCAGCTGGGGGAAGTAGGGTGTGAACTTATTGAGTGAACTGCTGGACTCACCTGGTTGTCATTAATCAGAATGTTTCCAAACTCCCACTCCTTCCTGTTTCACAACACAGAACATTACAGCAGTTAAAATCTATGATACAAATAAGTTCAGTAATGTTGGTCCACATTTAAGCAATATGTACTGGTTTTATATCTGTACTGTGTAGCTGTTACCCAAGGCACCTGAGGCACAGCTCCAAGACATTAAGTGCTAAGTAGTGATTGGCTGCGTCTGGGTAAGAGTGAAGAATGGGGTATGCTGGGTAGTGCTGTCAATTATGTTATTCACGCTGATGGATCTGGCATAGCAGAGGATGAAAAAAGCAAGGGACAGAAGCAGATGTACAACTAGATTTTTTTGGGCTGAAGATGCACACTACAAAATAGTATATGTAAATGTATTTCATCTAACAATATTCTCCTTTCACTCACCAAATAAACATACTTCAAATGACTAATATCCTCCTAGTCTTCTAACCCCAGTTGCCTCTTTGCCAACTCCATCTCACTTCTCTTCCCACATACACTTCCTCCTCCTTCCTCCATCACACCCCACTGACACCAATAGACAAGATGTTTCCTCAGGCTAAATCCTGCACAATCCACCCACCTTCTCATGTACTTCCCAATCCACCCTCAGTTCATTCTCTTCTGTAACCGAAGGCAAAGTCTCTGCACTTATCATCTCACCCTACATCGTGCCCCTCGACCATATCTCCTCCCATCTTCTCCGCTTCATCTCTCCCACTGTATGCCCACTTCTAGCTCACCTCCTAAACCTCTCCCTCACCCCCCCCACTGTATGCCCACTTCTAGCTCACCTCCTAAACCTCTCCCTCACCTCCCCCACTGTATGCCCACTTCAAGCTCACCTCCTAAACCTCTCCCTCACCTCCCCCACTGTATGCCCACTTCTAGCTCACCTGCTTAACCTCTTCCTCACCTCCCCATCTGTATGCACACTTCTAGCTCACCTCCTAAACCTCTTCCTCACCTCCCCATCTGTATGCACACTTCTAGCTCACCTGCTTAACCTCTTCCTCACCTCCCCATCTGTATGCACACTTCTAGCTCACCTCCTAAACCTCTCCCTCACCTCCCCCACTGTATGCCCACTTCTAGCTCACCTCCTAAACCTCTCCCTCACCTCCCCCACTGTATGCCCACTTCTAGCTCACCTCCTAAACCTATCCCTCACCTCCCCCACTGTATGCCCACTTCTAGCTCACCTCCTAAACCTCTCCCTCACCTCCCCCACTGTATGCCCACTTCTAGCTCACCTCCTAAACCTCTCCCTCACCTCCCCCACTGTATGCCCACTTCAAGCTCACCTCCTAAACCTCTCCCTCACCTCCCCCACTGTATGCCCACTTCTAGCTCACCTGCTTAACCTCTTCCTCACCTCCCCATCTGTATGCACACTTCTAGCTCACCTCCTAAACCTCTTCCTCACCTCCCCATCTGTATGCACACTTCTAGCTCACCTGCTTAACCTCTTCCTCACCTCCCCATCTGTATGCACACTTCTAGCTCACCTCCTAAACCTCTCCCTCACCTCCCCCACTGTATGCCCACTTCTAGCTCACCTCCTAAACCTCTCCCTCACCTCCCCCACTGTATGCCCACTTCTAGCTCACCTCCTAAACCTATCCCTCACCTCCCCCACTGTATGCCCACTTCTAGCTCACCTCCTAAACCTCTCCCTCACCTCCCCCACTGTATGCCCACTTCTAGCTCACCTCCTAAACCTCTCCCTCACCTCCCCCACTGTATGCCCACTTCAAGCTCACCTCCTAAACCTCTCCCTCACCTCCCCCACTGTATGCACACTTCAAGCTCACCTCCTAAACCTCTCCCTCACCTCCCCCACTGTATGCCCACTTCAAGCTCACCTCCTAAACCTCTCCCTCACCTCCCCCACTGTATGCACACTTCAAGCTCACCTCCTAAACCTCTCCCTCACTTCCCCCACTGTATGCACACTTCAAGCTCACCTCCTAAACCTCTCCCTCACCTCCCCCACTGTATGCACACTTCTAGCTCACCTCCTAAATCTCTCCCTCACCCCCCCCACTGTATGCACACTTCTAGCTCACCTCCTAAACCTCTCCCTCACCTCCCCCACTGTATGCCCACTTCTAGCTCACCTCCTAAACCTCTCCCTCACCCCCCCCCCACTGTATGCCCACTTCTAGCTCACATCCTAAACCTCTCCCTCACCTCCCCCACTGTATGCCCACTTCTAGCTCACCTCCTAAACCTCTCCCTCACCTCCCCCACTGTATGTCCACTTCTAGCTCACCTCCTAAACCTCTCCCTCACCCCCCCCCCCCACTGTATGCCCACTTCTAGCTCACCTCCTAAACCTCTCCCTCACCCCCCCCCCACTGTATGCCCACTTCTAGCTCACCTCCTAAACCTCTCCCTCACCTCCCCCACTGTATGCCCACTTCTAGCTCACCTCCTAAACCTCTCCCTCACCTCCCCCACTGTATGCCCACTTCAAGCTCACCTCCTAAACCTCTCCCTCACCTCCCCCACTGTATGCCCACTTCTAGCTCACCTCCTAAACCTCTCCCTCACCTCCCCCACTGTATGCACACTTCAAGCTCACCTCCTAAACCTCTCCCTCACCTCCCCCACTGTATGCCCACTTCAAGCTCACCTCCTAAACCTCTCCCTCACCTCCCCCACTGTATGCACACTTCAAGCTCACCTCCTAAACCTCTCCCTCACTTCCCCCACCGTATTCCCACTTCTAGCTCACCTCCTAAACCTCTCCCTCACCTCCCCCACTGTATGCACACTTCTAGCTCACCTCCTAAATCTCTCCCTCACCCCCCCCACTGTATGCACACTTCTAGCTCACCTCCTAAACCTCTCCCTCACCTCCCCCACTGTATGCCCACTTCTAGCTCACCTCCTAAACCTCTCCCTCACCCCCCCCCCCACTGTATGCCCACTTCTAGCTCACATCCTAAACCTCTCCCTCACCTCCCCCACTGTATGCCCACTTCTAGCTCACCTCCTAAACCTCTCCCTCACCTCCCCCACTGTATGTCCACTTCTAGCTCACCTCCTAAACCTCTCCCTCACCCCCCCCCCCACTGTATGCCCACTTCTAGCTCACCTCCTAAACCTCTCCCTCACCCCCCCCCCCCACTGTATGCCCACTTCTAGCTCACCTCCTAAACCTCTCCCTCACCTCCCCCACTGTATGCCCACTTCTAGCTCACCTCCTAAACCTCTCCCTCACCTCCCCCACTGTATGCCCACTTCTAGCTCACCTCCTAAACCTCTCCCTCACAATTGGTACATTTCCACCATCTGTTAAACATGCGCTCATCTTAACAATTCTAAAGATACTATCTCTCTTTCTCCACTTTCACTCCATTCTTGACTCTCTGCAATTAGGCTTCTCCCCCCAAAATTCCACTGAGACTGCACTCACAAGTGTGATCAATGATCTATTTACAGCAAAGTCTAAGGGTCATTTTCTGTTAATTTGACACTATTGATCACCAATTTCTCCTGCACGCTGTTCACTCCTTTGGCCCGCTACTTCCCCAGGAGATGCAAACAAGTAGAGAAAAGAAGAAAAGGGAAGGTAATTACATTAATACAGAGAAAACCGAGGGCGAGGGGGCAGAAAAAAATGGGGGGAGAGAGGGCTATAGAAAATGTGGAGGGGCAGGAGGTAATGAGGGGTTACAGAAAACATAGAGGGGACTTGAAAAAATGGAGGGGGTGGGGCTACAAAAAATGTGGCGAGAGGGGGCTGGAGAAAATAGGCAGAGGGGGGCTACAGATAAAAGAGAAAAGCTAGTGGGCAGGGATGCAAGTGAGAAAAACTGGTGGAATGGAGGTGGCATGTGTAAGAATAACTAGTGGGCAAGGGGGCGGTGTAGTGGGCAGCAGCGAACATGTTAGTATGTAACAGGTGAGTGATTATTTTTTGTTTTGTTCTAAAATCTAACATTTGAAGCCTCCCCTCTAGAGATACTGCATTTGCTCCTGGCTAGCAGTGAAGCCTTGACAGCTTTCTGCATCAGACATCAGTGCATCTGGACTATAGCCTTACCAGCCAGCCAGGAGGAGGGAGGAGTTACTATTTTTATTTTACAATTGTCAAGTGTGTGAGTGGCTGGGAGGTGAGAATTGGGGGAGGAGGAGAAGCTTTGCCTAGGGTGCCAAGAAACCTTACACTGGCCCTGATCACGAATCTTTATGCAAGCTCTACAGCACCTGCAAGAGATACATCTCTTAATAGATATCTACACTGCCTTACTGTACTCAACTAACAGTTTCCAGCCCAGTTTCACTTCTTATCAGGAGGCACAAGTCTAAGATACACACCAATCTAAATACGGATGCATTTTGGTGCGCATGCGCGGTATGGCAATGCGTCTAGTCACTCTACACAAATTGATGTATGCCCAACTCTAAATTAGACTCTATGTGATCCTAAGCAAAGGGTTTTCTTTGGTTAAATTTAGTCAATGACTTATGCAAACCAATTTGAAGACTTCCCATCATCTTTAAGCATATTTACTCAAAGACTACAATATAATAGTGGATCTGCAAAATCATTAACTGATACCAGGCATTATGCATGAGAATATTATATGTTGTACTAAAAGGTTCAATGCAAAATGCTTGTCTGAGTACAACTACATTGGTCCAGGTGACAATGGCTGTGGAGAGAGCACTTTAAAGTGACTTAAAGGTCTATTAAATGTGCTTGATTATTTCATCATCATAGAAGGAAAGTAATAATTCATTATTTGATACTATCCTACACAGCAGAATTACTGTAATTCATATTGACACAACGCGTGTAAGAGGCTGACATCTGACTTCCATTTATGCTGATGCAAAGTCTTGACACAGAAGAATCAATAAATGACCTAAGCACAAGATAAAGGAGCATGCATCTGAGTTTTAGCAACTAAAAGCGCTTTCACTCGTTCATCAATCAGACGGATTTAGCCAGAATTCCATGTTTAGAAATAAGAGTGAAGAATGCGTGAAAGGGTTAACGCCATTTTTAAAGTCCAGATTGGCAAGGGCTGAAATCTTTGTTTTTGTATTGACAGACCTACGTTCTACATTGCATTCTCAGATACACATTAGACATAATGTGGGATTGCTTACCCAATATGACTAATGGGTATTGTTTACAATCCACATTTAAAAAAAAAAAATTACATGTGCACATTCGAAAAGGACTGTTATTCTTAAATATATAATGTGTTATCTAACTAGATGTAACTTAGTTAGGCAGCTTTCCTACCATTATGCTAGCAGGCTATGGCCAAGATAATGACAAGGATGACACTCCAGTCCATTACCTTTATAATTATTGGATTTTAGGAACCCTTTTAAGATTAATTATACAGCTGAGACAATCTCACCCTCTTCATTCAATATGCTTACCCTAAGTGCTTTTACAGGGGAAAAACTTTGGTGAGCTACCATCCAGATATATAATATTGTCAGTATAAAATGTAAGTTGTATAACAGCACTATAATGTTCTGTGTGCGATTGCTGTAAAGATAATAAGAACAATTTCCTTTAGTTGTTATTTTTGGAAGGAATCTGATAGTGAAAATAAGTTAACACAACCTCTGCAGGATACTTAAGCATGACAAACCTTGCCAGTCAGTTATCAGATGTGATTAGCCTGTTACATTTAGTTTGTCCCTGCAAAATTACTATTTATTTGCCGAAATTAACATATTGAAAAAATAAAATAAAATCATGAATGTGGCATGGGCATTTGGCACCCTTCCAGTTTTTTCATAAATACTTTCTTTTTAATGTCTCAAAACTTGATTGACTCATTAGGCCTTCAATTAATCCAAGTAAAGACATTTACAGAGTTGAATAAATACTTTGACCCTTCTAATCTCCCAGGATATTGTGCCTACTCCATGAGCTCCTCTAGGCAGTTGACTGAGGACTTGAAATTGAAGGTAGTCTACTGTTATAAAGCAAGGGAAGGCTATAAGAATATATCTAAATGCTTTCAACTTCAGATTTCCTCTGTAAGAAACATAGTTAAGAATTGGAAGTTAAGGGTTATTATTATTATTATTATTATCATTTATTTGTTGGGCGCCACAGGGTTTTCGCAGCACCTTACATAGTACGAACAGTATCATCATCATCATCATCACCATTTATATAGCGCCACTAATTCCGCAGCGCTGTACAGAGAACTCACTCACATCAGTCCCTGCCCCATTGGAGCTTACAGTCTAAATTCCCTAACATAGACACACACTCACAGACAGACAGCAAGGGAGAGACTAGGGTCAATTTTGATAGCAGCCAATTAACCTAAC
Source organism: Mixophyes fleayi (assembly GCF_038048845.1). Taxonomy (NCBI): domain Eukaryota; kingdom Metazoa; phylum Chordata; class Amphibia; order Anura; family Limnodynastidae; genus Mixophyes; species Mixophyes fleayi. The sequence goes on from NC_134406.1 coordinate 36,104,744, forward strand.
AGTATGTTTTTGGTGTGTGGGAGGAAACCGGAGCACCCGGAGGAAACCCACGCAAACACAGGGAGAACATACAAACTCCACACAGATAAGGGAATCGAACTCATGACCCCAGTGCTGTGAGGCAGAAGTGCTAGCCACTAGGCCACTGTGCTGCCCATACAGGGTAAAACATTACAGAACAATAAACACTAAGTACCGATGCTTCAGAAACTCCGGGCAGACAAATGGAGTAAAGGCAGAGCAGAAGAGTCGGTATGGAGACAGGAGGGGAGAGGGGCCCTGCTCATGCGAGCTTACATCCTAAGGGTTACTGTTGAAGTTGAGGCAAGATCTGGAAGACCCAGAAAAAGATGTGATAAAATGACCCATAAATTGGTTACACAGCAAAGAACCTGCAGACGGGTTTAGCTGCCGTTCGAGTAGTGGTCCACAAGCCAGAAACGTTTTCGAGCGAGGTGCCATAAACGTTTTTTGCTCACAGCCACAAAAGAAACATTTGGAAAATAATCAGGTGAATAATTTGAAGAAAATGGCAACTTGCCTGTTAAGCTTTGGGATGGATCTATTATATTTTGGGATGGTGTGGCAACCAGTGGAACAGGAAGTCTTGTCCAAGGAGGAAGGAAGAATGGATTCAACTAAATATTAACAAATCCTATGAACTAATTTCGCAATGAGTCAATGAAGGAATTTAAACTGAAACTATTTCAGCAAGACATCCATCCAAAACATACCTCAAAATCAACATTAAGTGCTTACAAAATATCAGGATAGGCCATTGTGGGATTCAGCCGATTCTCAGCCGGTTTGCCAAAACTGACACCTAATTTTAGTTTGACGAACGAGTGGCTCCAGACTTAATCCACTCTCTTCGTTGGTGGGGGCAGCAGGGTCCTTTATAAAATAAAAAAAACTTACCAGTTTGCTGCATCGGGCACTTCTCCTCCCTGCTCCGTCTGCACTGATGACGTCACGCCCGACATTCAGTGAGGAGTGGCGCAGAGAGGAGTCAGCAATCAAGAAGACAAGAAGAGAGGAAAAGAGAAGAAAGAAGCCGATAGAAAAGGTAAGTGAAGGAACGGAAGCAAGGGGCAGCAAAAGCAGCATGTTAGAGTGTGAAGGGGGGCAAAAGCAGAGGGTCATTACTGTGGCATAAGTTGAAATGGGGCAATACTGTGAGGCATAACATGACTCATTACTATTATTATCTTGATATTAGCAGCATAAAACAAGAAATATTTTATACACACATGCACACCTGGGTTTGACTAGATAACTGCCTCTTGATATTGATATATATAATTTAGCATTATGCAGCATTTATAATATTTGTTGTTTATTACTTTGCTATTGTCTGTGTAATGTCTTAATAATTTGTACTCTCTTATTGTAGATATTTAAATGTAATTCCCATTGTGATTCAATGTATGTGTTGCCATGTAACTTCCATTGTTGGTACTTTATATCTTTTTAGTTTTTTGTCAGGTATTATTTAATATTTTTTCATTAATATTTAAAAACTCTTTCTTATAACATAATCTAGTTTTCTGTACCTCTATTATTGTTCTTATTTGAGTATTAAATACATGAAATATTAAACTACCTATCGGTATATCCTCTTGTATATTTAAAACGATCATTAGGGCAGAGAACCGGTTGTTAATTTATTTGAATCCCACCACTGAGGGTAGGGGTTTGGAATGGCCCTCACAGTCCCCATTAAATGTAATTAATTTCATCTCTTAAATTCAGCAAAAAAAAAATTGTAATAGTGCATTAAAATGTGTATAAATAAATAATGTTTAAGTTTGTATTCTAACTTCCCTTCACTTAGAGATTCAGTGACATGAAGTAACCAAACTTTTTCCTAAAACTGTATATGTTTTCCTTACTTTTACTTGCCCATGACAAAAAAAAGTTATTTTGTAAAAATAAAAGTTTTTGGGGCTGGTTCAAACAAGACAATGTTTTTGGCAAGTGAAAAAAATGTTTGAAATACTATTTTCTTTTTAGAAACATTGCAGTCACCTGAAAATACGATACAGTATTCCTTGTAAGAGGTAAATACTAAGGCATTGTACTGTAAAAACATTTTTATATTTTTTATACTTTATATATTTCTTAACATTTCTGCTTCTAGTCTTTTTGGCTCACCGCCGTTATCCCCCCCCCCCCCCATCCACATGTAGGTCCGTGGTCCTACCATTATGTCTCAGCCACAGAATATTTAAAAAAAACATATAAGGCATAAATGAATTCTACAGGTGAATACAAATATATTATTTTTTTTATTCTGAGAGACATATATAAGAAAAAAATCTAGTGAACTTTTAGGTGATGATATCATCATAGAATTTTCACTATACTCCAGGTCAGATCAATTGATGCTGCACAGGGCTGAGAGTTATCCATCCACCTGGTGACTCCCCAAACCCCTCATATCATCCCGATGAGGGGGGATAACATAACTTGATACGTACCAGTGGTGCCATATCTTATGGTATTTATGTATGGCCTTTCTACTTTCATACATGAACCGCTCATGCCTCCATACTTCAGTAACTAGTTTAATCCAGTGACGTACACTAGGTGGTACAGTCGCCATCCCCCCCTTAGCTATAATAACCTTAGCCAGGGAGGTTAAGGTAAATATATATTTGAAGTGTGGTTTACTTACATTTTCTTCTAATGCAGTGTCAAATAGACAGATCTTAGGGTATAACAAAGGGGTCACAGGTAGTGTGGAGGAGATGCCGTCCCATATTCGGCCCCAGATGGACTGAGCAACTGGACATGACCATAAAAGATGCCACAAAGTGCCTTAAGTGATACCGCACCTGGGGCACCCTGAAGAGGTGCACAGTCCCATCACCTGCATCTTGGTTGGTGCTAAGTATGCTGTGTACAATGTGTAACAAAACCGCACCCTTCTCTTGGCACCTTTGTCACCTTCTGTTGCAAGAATATACCCAGTAGACATCAGCAACACGAAACTTCTTTTATAAATCAAATATATTTATTGTTTTCATCACAATAAATTGCACAACTTCCGTCAGGATGACACCAGCAAGCAACTACCTATTACTTGCACCTCCTGGTGACCCTAAACACTAACTAGACACAGTACAGCTCTCTACTGACTGGCCAACTGGTTCAGCGTCAGTCACCTCTTACAAGAGCACAACTCCAGCATTACATACAGATGTCTCCTCCCACAGGCTTGGATGACTTACAGGCGACACTCCCACCTTGTCTTTAAAGGATGGCTCCTCAGGTGTTCTGTAACGCCTAATCAGCACAGCCACCCCTATCAGCTCTGTGGATACAAACACGTTAACGCATGCAAGTAAATCACTTTTTGCATTTACTTTACCACATGTCTCTGACCTGTACATTACTGAACTTAAGCACAATGCTACACCTGTATATAACTTGGTCTGCAGCCTTTTACCTACAGACAATTAGCACCATAGCTAATTCCACTATTAGAGGCCTGTGGAAAACCACTCCCATTGCCACAAATGTAAACATGGATCTGCTGAAACCTAAGACAAGATGTGGCATATCTAGTACTTCCCACCACCATATTCCACTCCTCATCAGAAAGAACCCCTAGATCGGTTTCCTATTTTATTCTGAGCAGATCTAATCCTCTCGGGGACACCGGAGGTAACAATAAGACATAGAGCACAGAAATAGTCTTATATGACTCTACAGATCGTAATATATTTTTAATTGGAGAATCTGCCATATGAAGATTGAATATAAATGTTGAGTATCCCAGTTTGAGTCCTTATACAGAGTACAGTGGTGAGTGCTGTGACTACTGTTTGGAAGAAATCTTGCCAGTGACTTTTACGATGTGACTAGTCTGTTTTGCTTGTCCTGCAAGATTATACCCCATATTACTATTTTCATGTACCAGCTTTATGATTGGGATTAGAATTAACATCTTGGTTTATTTAGTATCCTTGATGATCTGCAGAGTAGCCCAATTCTGTTATTAACTTGTCAAACTGTGTTGTAAACGTTGGCTCAAAACAATAGGGTGCAGTCAATATACACACCTAAGTATTTATATTGGTCAGTAGTTAATATTTTACTATCACTGTTTTCATTTTTATTTTTTACATTTGTTTTTTTCTTGTTTATTGACAATTATGAATTTGGAGCTGGAAAAACTAGTCCTGTAAAAGTCCATCTGTAATTAAATCATCATTTAGTTTTGGGTTGAGGTGGATGCTCATAGTATTGTGTCATCTGCATGGAGCCTGGTTTAGATTTTAATTCAACATTAATTCAATATTAATTCTAGTGATTAATTAATTGATAAATATCAAGAACAGTAAACACCCAGGATGGAGCTTTGTGGTATACTTCTTGCTATATCGCCTTCATCAGATGCTTGGCCACTTACTGCTACTTACTGTTGGCTTTGACTCAAGTAAGATTTAAATCAGTATAGTGACCTTAGCGCTATACCAATCTTCTCCATTCCCTCATACAGTAAATGGTGGTAGACCAAGTTGAAGGCTTTTGACTAGAGACGCTCACTGACCCCCGTGAACTGGTTTTGGTTTTGGATCTGGATTAGCTTCGTGCATTAGTTTTGGCAAAACCACCCTCGTGTGTTTTGGTTTTGATTTTGGATTTTTTAGAAAAAATCCTAAAATATGCTAAAATCACATAATGTTGCTCTTTTTTTTGTTCCTACATTATTATTATTATTATTATTATTAACCTCAATAACACTAATTTCAAGTCATTTGCAGTCAATTTTGACCACCTCACAGATCACAATATTATTTTCATACACTTTCGGACAAATACTGCAGCAACCTGGCTGGATGGTAAGCGACAGAGCAATGACTCAAACACACGGCAGTTCCTACCACATCTAGGACACATTGGCACACAGCAGTGGCAGAAAAGAAAAATGGGGGTCTGCCCTAGCTCCCAACCCCCCGCTATGTTGGTTTTTAAAAAGGCATTCAAAACCTGCGAGATTCGAGGCGTCACAATGGCGTTTTGCCTCGTTTTCAAATCCGAAAAGCGCGAAGCCGGCTCGGTACTCGGATCTGCTAAGTTCGGGTATATTCAGTTATCGGGAAACTGATCCTGAGCATCTCTACTTTTGACAGCGCAACGACCACTGCTCCCGCAGACTCTCTTGTGTTAATGTTTGCTGTCATCTTGTCAACAAAATACACTAGCTCTATGCAGGAAGAAAATATCTGGCTCTGAAGCCTTGTTGACGCCTGGTCAATTTTTAGCAGTTTTCCATTTAACCACACAGTTGTCTGAACATACGCTGGCCTGAGTGGCCTGAGAGGACTGCTATTGGTCTGTATTTAGAAGGTTGGGTCCTCCCCTTTTAATATGGGTGTTATTTTTGCTGTTTTCTAGATTGAAAGAAAAATATTTTCCATCAAATTGTGGTAAAAAAAAGATCTGTCAGTATTGATAGTTCTTTGACTGAATATGTCTGTACCACTTGTTATTTTTAATCTTAAGGACTCCGTCTACCTTCCTAGAGTTTATATAGAAGAATAGAAGAGACATCAATAGTTTTGCAGCTTTCTTTGCTTACTATTACTATTCATATTGGTGGGCTGGCTGGATTAATGATGCTAGGCAGCATTAGGAAATATTTCTTTAGCGCTTGGGCTGTCTTCTTAGGATCTACGATCTCTTCCTTATTCTTGGACATTTTTATACAGGACTTGGCTTTTAAGGGTTGTCCAGATTAAGTTCCACTATTATTTAGTTTCATGGGACGATTGAGTTTAGTATGGTAAACATTTTCCTAGTGGATCTAATTAACCTCTTTGCATTTATTTAAATTTGGTTTGAAATTTATCCAATCTTCCTTCTTTTTCATTTTCTTTGCATTTTTCCATAGTCCATATTGGATGCAAATGGTCTTTTCTCAAGTATTCGCTTGGGAGAGATTTTTTGTTTTTGCAAATTGGTTTGTGTCTAGTAAAGGCTTATGGGAAGTTTTTGTGAATTCCTGTACAGCCAGGTTTACTTCTGGGATTAGGGGCTAGATTTACTAAGCTGCGGGTTTGAAAAAGTGGGGATGTTGCCTATAGCAACCAATCAGATTCTAGTTATCATTTATTTAGTGCTTTCTACAAAATGACAGCTAGAATCTGATTCGTTGCTATAGGCAACATCCCCACTTTCTCAAACCCGCAGCTTAGTAAATCTAGCACTAGGAGTCTAGATAATTTATAAAGTAGTTATGGTGGCAGTTATTAAAATTTCTTTTTAAAAGTGTCTTATGTTACTAAGATATAATATAAACATTTTATAACTAAGACCAGCGACTGAAGACTTGCAGAAACTGATGCTTCATACATTTACCCGCAGGATTCTTAGGTTCTAACATATTCTAGTCCTTTCACATTACACTCAAAACTTCAGTTTCCTGTTATGTTTTATGTACCAGGGAATAACATACATAATATCTACAGGACCTAAAATGACTTATTCTGGGTGTTAGTACCTACAACTAACTAATTCTGTTACTTAAGTTGAAACTATATAAATTGACTGTGGAAATAGAAGCCAGACAGTTCCAGCATCGCCTTGAGAGATTTGATTTCTGATTTGGGTGTATTTACCTACTGTCCACCAAGGTGGGGCTGTCACATATGTATATATGTGTGGTCAGACTCATACTGTCCTGTGCTTCTATGCCTGATTGTTGCTTATTTCCTGTGTGTTACGGAATGTTCCAGTATCTGTTTACAGACTGAAAACTTATATATTATCAAGCATGTCAGAAACAGGTAAGGTTCATTTGTCAATTTTCCTTACTCTGCTAGTAAATGTCGGTCAGCATATAACTTAAGTTAGGCCCTCCAGACTCTTGTATAACAAACCGCATGATATAATATAATTTTCCGGTGGTGATTTGTTTTTTTAAAAAAATTGTTTGTTTCCTTCATAGGTTCCTGCAGAAACTCCCACATCCTTCAACATCAGCAGCCAGCAACTCAGTTGGCCAATGCTGATAGGAATGCATATAAGCTGAAGCAGAGATTCTTAAGTTCAAAGTTGGGTAGAGAACCCAAAGACATGTTTAACCTGCGTCTATGTGAAGCCTTCACTGCCGCCAATTTACCTGTTGGTACAGTCCAGAACCCAGTACTGAAAACCTTTCTACAAGAGTTTTGTAACAGATAAGTACCAAATGAGTCCACTTTAAGAAAAAACGATCTACCCAGCAATATGAGAAGGCCATTAAAGAGCTATGGGCAGACATCACTGAGCACTTCATGTGGTTAAGTGTAGATGAAACAATGGATGCCTGTGACAGATACATTACCACTGTTGTTGTGGGTAAGCTCACCTGTGAGGAACCAACTATACCCCGTGTCATCCTAAGCAGGGAGCTACTGCAAACCAACCACTCCAGTGTGTCCATTGCAGTGCGGGATGCTTTACAGGTGCTGTGGCCAGGTCCAGACAAAGAGGATAAGTTATGATTGCTCGTGACAGATAGTGCAGCTTACATGCTGAAAGTGGGTGTGTGTTTAAAAACTTTCCACCCTCGCATGCTCCATGTCCCCTGTCTGGCACATGGGCTCTACCAGGTAGCTGAAGCAATTTGGGAGCAGCATTCCACATACAGCAAGATCATTTCTTTAGTGAAGCAGATCTTTCTGAAAGCAACGAGTCGAATCGTTATATTCAGGGAGAAGCTTCCATCGATACCTCTCCCTCCACAACCTGTAGTGACGGTAGAACACTGAGGAAGCCACGTTTATGTCAGGGACTTTTGTACAAACAGGGTACATCAGCTTGATAAAATAGTAATACTTGGTTTTACTATGCTTTACTATATATATTTTAGTGACACACCGATGTTGCTGTCTGTTTTGCTTCTACATACAAACGGAGTACCTACAACTGCTCAAAAAGCTTTACCACTTATTCTTTTGAGGATTATCCCTATTGAGAACATTGATATTTATTAGTGAATGCCAGCACTGTAGGCCTTTTTTTTACCATCCATGTAAATTCTTGCTGCCATTGGTAAGGTTATTGGGTTTTTTTTCTACATAGTCTTACTGAATTAAAGGATTTACATCTATACTTACTGCACAACGTTATTGTTTCCTTTTGGTCTCTTCTATTGGCTCATGTTATGAATTTATACATTTGATTTAAGGCACTTGTTTTTTCTAAGGATATATTTAGGTTTGGATATTTCCATGGTTACTTTGGGGGCGGGATTTGTCGCAAAATCACCTGTGAGCAGTAATACTAAGATGCAAGCAGATGGTTCACTTAAATTTAGATGAGATTTTCTGTGTCGGAGACATTCAATTCTGCCTTGGTTGAGTAGTCTCCAATGTCTAGAGAATTTGTTTCTTCTATTTCTGCTGGAGGACTCTAAATGTGACAACTTGAGGAAGTGTGAAAATATATTTTTAGCTCTCTGCTTTGCTGGTGATTGAGTGGTCTCCTAGTACCAATACTCATTCTTTTCCCAATGGTTCATAAGTGATGACAGTGAGGCACAATACAATACTTTAATAATCACTACAATAATTCAGTTTGGTTAGTTGTTGCAATTATTAGGGGAATTTGGGCCTTCTTTCATGCTTAATGTAGAGTATCAGTTTGGGGTATCGGTATGGGTTAGACTTATTAATGTCTAGGTCTGCAGGTTGGGATTGAGCTCAGTAAGCACTGAGTAGAATATGTGTTGGTAAGTAAGTTTGTTAAAAACAATTTAGTACAATCATAGATTCTGCATCTACAGAGGAGCTTTTGAGCCTGTTGTATTGCCACTAGGTGGAATGCTACGGTGGAACAGTACAGCGCTAGGGCCCATAGCCAGATTTGGGTAGGGGGCCGGTACTGCCACTGAAGCCTCTTAGACCCTTCACTCATTTGTCAAAAGAGCAATGAGGAGGAGCTGCTTCTGAGCATGAGTGGCCTGGAGTATGAGCAATTCAGACGAAGATTCCACTCTGCCCTTTCCAGAGCAGAGAGGGGGCCTCTGGGAGTGACGCAGGAGCCTCAGTGTGTGGGTGGGAGGTGTGCGGGGGCCTCTGAGGCTGTGTGTGAAACTTCTGGGACCCTCTCATCTCCAGGCCCTATAGCGACCATACCCCTATATGTGGTATATATACCACTCATTATAGTTCTGCCACTATAGAAGTCACATTTTTGCATTCCACATCCTGGACTTGTCAGAGCTTAATGATTACTCTGGAACCAGCTTACACCTATAGACTAGGCAGGAAAACTTTGAAGGTCACTAAATATTTTTCACTAAACATCCACCTGAAACTACTTGATGCTAAACCTAAATTATGAACTGAGTAAATGTATGATGTATGAATGTATGACACATAAAAGAAAATGTAAACAAATATGTGACCCTTCTAATAATAGCCCATTTAATAACACTGGTCATGAAAACTACCTGCTGTGTTAAGGTAAAATATACGGGAGAATTAAATATGATTTTGGTGTGGGCTTTACATTCTGATTTTTTCCTTATGTTGCATGACCTTGACAATTATATATTATTGTATACCCATTTATATATAACAACATTAGAAGAACTGAGTTCCCTAATTGCGGGGTACTATTAGGGTATATCTATGCAAGGTTACTTTTGTAATCACTGTTACTATATTGCTGGTATAAAGATACAATATTTGTAGAAGTAATAAAGGTATAAATAAACCTACTAGGAATGTAACTAGAACAATTAGAGAACACAAAGATGGACAGTTTTTCAATTAGATTGATCTCCAAGAAGCTGACAACTTGCCCCTTCCCAAGACGGGTTTTTTAAGCAAAATGAAATGGGACATTCTTCAGAGGGGCGTGTTAATGCTAATAGGGGGGCAGGAATGTCCCCTGGGTGTCACTATAGTTTTCTCACAAATATTGCCAAAGTTTTGAACTTTGGGAAATCCTTCCAGAGACATAACTCCCCCTTCAATAAACCGGTCATAATCTCCCGCACATTTAAATATCAAACATGATGGAATTATGACAATGTGACATACCTTTTCCAAAGATATGTTATTATAACTGTTCCCGGGTACCGCCAGTATCTGTCATTCACAACCCTGGTGCGGTTTCTGCTCCTCAGTATGGAGTGCCACCCAGATTTCCCAAAATATGAACTAGGAAGACATTTTCCTTTGAAGCCCATATTTCTATATACCTATATAGGCATTCAAATGTGGCCTTTGTCTCCAAGATTCTCACCTAGGCATATGGCTTTCTCATTTATATCTAGTTGTTCTTTGTGTTTACACTACCTATTGAAAGGAAGTCAATTAGGAAGTGGAATACATGATCAAAAACAATGCATGTCTGTGATCTGCATATCTTAAGCAGGTCTCCTCACAAAAGGGTTTGCTCAAACTAATTACCTCCTACTGGGCTAATTGTTTCCTTTTTAAAAACATTTGGTCAAACATTTATCTGAGTTGAAAAACAGATTAATTTATGTATCAATGCAATATTTTATTTGGGCCCTGACATTCAATATTCTATTTCATCATATCAGATTTATGCTCTCATCCTAAAACCTACCATTGTATTTACAAGTTTGGAGTCAATTTGTGGGACACTATTAATTTGACAGTATTTTCTATAAGTGTACTCTAGGATAATTCAGATCTCAACCTAAGTATTGAGGTTGGTTGGATATTTAAGAATATTAGAGTATTTGAATATTTAATTATGGTGATGTAATGTGTTTTAATATGTTAGGTTTTTAAATAAATTATATTCTATTTTAACGTATTTGTGGTGGTATTTATACTTGAGAGAAGGTTTTTTGCGCTTTCTTTTTAACTTTTATACTATTTTATGATTGATACACAACAATTACATTCCATTAAGGAGCAGCAATTACCGTCTCCAAGTGTATAAATTTTGTGGCTTTATTTATTTAAGATTTATGATATTAAGGGATTCATTTAAATTGGTGATATCGATATTATTTTAGCATCTTAAAGTCAGCGCCTAGTATTATCCTAGTTGGACAAACTGTCTAGTTTAAAATAAATCCTATTTATAAGTATCAATCATTTGCACTTCCTTGTTAATGTGCAGTAAAATATATTTACGGGAAGTTATTCTGTACATGTAATGTAATTTTTCTCCATGTTTACATTGATCATCACTGCAGCTCTTTAATTGCTTGCTTGGGCAAAATGAATCCCTGAATACAATGGACCTGAGCCGTCAGTGGCCAAATATTATGGAAAATGGTAGGATTCTTGCTTGAGTCTACCGTAAGGGAAGAGTTCTTGGGGTATATTTACTAAACTGCGGGTTTGAAAAAGTGGAGATGTTGCCTATAGCAACCAATCAGATTCTAGCTGTCATTTTGTAGAATGTACTAAATAAATGATAGCTAGAATGTGATTGGTTGCTATAGGCAACATCTCCAGTTTTTCAAACCCGCAGTTTAGTAAATATAACCACTTGTGTAATGGATTTAGGATCAGAGAAGCAGATTAGTTAGCAGAGTGGAAGAAATCAGGAACAAGTCAAGTTCAAGTAATAACAGGTAGCAAGTTATACTCAATACTTCATCATTGGTGCTCATCTTTATATATAGTGTAAATCAAGAGCCGGCAAGCAACAGGGGATAAAGAAGGTCGACATACTCTCCACATAACAGTGAGTGATTTTATGGAATTCTTAATTCATTACATTGATCCATTGATAGGACCATACAAACAAGGATCTGTAATATCTATCATTTGCATTAACATTGAGCAACTTGACTTAGTATATCCTCAGGGCCTATTATTATTTACAATTGCTCTCTGTGTCTTTATGTATTCATGGTGTTTAAACAAAAAAGTCACCAGGTTTATATGAACTCTCAAAGAACCTAATACACTTTTGACCTGTTCACAGTAGAAAGTCCAGTGGCACATGACACATGGTAAGTGGAGAGATTTCTGTCAATCGCTTTTTATAGCCTGAGCTTTTTGTATTGTTACTTATAGCAGCTCCTGATTATTTTGTAAGACTGTAGGTCTGTCAGTGAAAGCTGGAATACATTTACTAAATTTACTTTTTGTAATTTGCAAAAAAAAAAAGGCTTTGGGAAGTTGAATCATGTTGAGCATTACTTTAAGAAAATTCTGCTGTAGGTAAGACGCACATTCGGTCATCCTGTAGATAAGTAATAAAGTATATAAAGTATTGTTTTAAAATTTATCTGGTGCATTTGTTTGGCTGATTAGATTGTGGGTGAAAGGCTGAATATAAAATTAATCTTATTTCCAGGTTAAGAAAGATGTTCTATAGAACTATGTTGTGAAGGTATATGGAGGGGCTGACACAGAACCATTGGAGAAGCACATAGAATCTTGTTCCAAGCATAAGTGACTCATAAGTGACTTGTTCCAAGCATAAGTGACAAAGTAATTCATATAACTGAGGACATCCTGATGGAATTTGGGCCACTGTCACATACTGCAGTGCTGATACTTACTTTTCTCCGTGTCAAGTCAATTATACTGTTCAGGCTAAGTTTTGTAAACAATTGACATATAGGTTTGGCTCACATTGCATCGAGACTGAGATGTATGAGGGGTGTAGGTTGTGGATCTCCTCCACATTAAAAACTTCTCACATGCTGCACTCATGCTCTGGAACTCACTCTCTCTCCTTTACCCAACCAGGCTTTTCACCACTCTCCAGGCTTCAAAGGGGCCTTCAAACCTATTTATTCATGAAAGGTTAACAACTCTCATCCTAACCCTCCCCTACTCCCCATTCACACTGTCCCGTTCCTTCTGTATCAGCCTGTTTGTCTTCCCCTCCCCTCTACATTGTGAGTTACATTACCTATGCCACCAGCCACCTGAGTCTTTCGTCCTATCATTGGCCAGTTTGCTGCACCCACATTCCTGGGTAAAGGCTCAGATTGTGCTGATTTGCTCCCCCACCTCTCATGCCTCTTTCCTCAAGGCATAGTAAGAGACTATTCCCTGTCTAGCACTTCAATTTCCGCTGGTTCGGCTTTTTGCTTGCTGTGTATTTTACTGTCTTACTTTTATTGTAATGTCCTGTCTTACCATGTACTCTTTTATTGTATCCTCTCTGTATGGCACTGTGGACCCTTTGTGGCACTTTGTAAATAAATAATAATAATAATAATAATAATAATAATAATAAAAAAAATAAAACAGGCTTCCACTTGCAGACAATATTAAAAAATATTCAAAACACACATATCAACAGCACTATATGTAACATAAATTATGTAAAAATTTGTTTAAACTTAAAATTTCTTAAATTAATCAAATGTATTTTTTTTGTTGATACATTTTAATTAGATGGACGCCACTGTAGCGCACCACCACAGCAGGGCCGGATTTACCACTAGGCAACCTAGGCAATTGCCTAGGGCCCAGCGGTCCCCAGAGGGCCTTCCCAGGGCCGGCGGTGAGACCAACCTTTAAAAATGGGCCGCTACTTATGGGCCAGTGCTATGTGCTTGCCCCCCTGGGCTAAAGTCTGCCAGCCAGCCCCTGAATAGGGGTATATGTTATGCTAAAAACTATAGTGCTATGGATTTTTTCAGGGAGGGGGCCCCAAACCAGTATCTTGCCTAGGGCCCCATGAGGTCTAAATCTGGCTCTGCACCACAGTGCCGCTGCTTTCACTTGAACCACACTTTTCAAATCTGCCTGGCTGATATGATGACTTATTCACTGAATTTAGCCAGGCAGTGGAAGATATGAAAACAGTGGTTTAAGTGGAAAAAGCAGCATGGTGCTTGTGAGCTACAGTGGCATCCATATAATTAACAAGAACCAAAAGAAAAAAAATAAACTAGGCTGATTTATCAAAATGTAAATGCGATTAATTTAACTTCAGGAAGGAGGCCTAATTATTAAATGTAGGTGCTTGTGGTTTAATGTAAGGGGTGGTTGTGGGAAAGTCGGCCTAGAGTGTTCACTAGTTGCTTTCCTTTCCAAAACTGAACCCCAACATTCCAGAATCCAGCCAAGCAGCAAATGAGCGTAAGATACCAGCAGCAGCGCCAGGTAGTGAAATCTGCCAGAACAAGTATTAGAGAGCATCACTGTCTGACCATGCCCCCTTCTCATTGACACGCACTCTATCTCAGCTCCTGATTCCCAAATGTTGGGAGGTATGAGTATGGGTAGGGATGCTTGAATAAGTGATTCTGCCTACATGGATGCCAGTTGTGGTTATTTGCGGGACTGGATACAGAATCGTAACCTCCACCTCCCCAGAGGGAGGGGATAAGGAGATTTGTGCAGGCACAGTGTCCCCAAGGTTGTAAATGCAAACAAATGTTAATTTATAAAAGAGGAGGGCACTAATATGTAGATTGCAGGAGGGCTCCAATTACCCAACCACCGGCCCTGCTGTTAGTAACAGGTTTACTGCCTTTTAGGGTCTTTTCAATTCCTGGACCAAAATTAAAAAATAAGAAAATTAAATTGAGAAAAGAAAGGAGGCCACCTTACATGTCTAGTTGATGGCCTCTTGCTGATATGATCAACTGATGATCTGCAAGAGCAGTTACTGGATGACGCATGGTTTCAAGAAGTTGCTTACAGAGAAGGCATGTTTTATGGCCAATATATCTTCATTTCTTATATCAGTTTATTTTTGCATTCGACATCTGGCGGGAATAGTAGGCACAAGTATGTAACATCATGTTAGGCTCAGTCCCCTGAGAAAGGACAGTGGAAACAGATGCCTTCACTTCAACCAAAAATTTCCTAGGATCCATACTTTGGGGTATATTTACTAAATTGCGGGTTTGAAAAAGGTGGAGATGTTGCCTATAGCAACCAATTAGATTCTAGTTATCATTTAATTAGTACATTCTTCAAAATGATAGCTAGATACTGATTGGTTGCTATAGGCAACATCTACACTTTTTCAAACCCGCCGTTTAGTAAATATACCCCTTAGACTTTCTGAGGAGATGATTTATCTGAGAAATGGGATCTGAAAATGCTAGATCTAGACTAATACATTGGTCGTAGTGGGCTGGTATACGGTGATATGCCATACCACCACTTCTCATACTGACTTCATTGTAAAACCATCAAGTTAGATCTTCTTACATTTTCCATACTGCTACGTCTAAATTTCCACTTCAACCACTGGTTTGATATATAATTGATGTTGGGGGAGAAGCTCTGAAACAAGTAATACTTGATTCTGGTTTTCTTAAAGATTGTCAGAAAATATCAGACTGTCATGAGGGTAGACCGCCACAAACTGGTCCAATATTATTGTTAATAAAGTGCTGAAATTCTACAGTGATGTTAGAGAGGCTAAAGGACATCACAAGATATTCATAGTGCCCATAATGGATCCGAAAGACAGCCTTCCATTCATCCCTGGTGTAATGCGGATCAGGTTGTAGGAGAATGGATCAATGGAATAGAATATCATTTTTCAACAGTTACTTTACTAAGTTCTCTGTAGTCAATGCATGGATAAAATATCCCGTGTTTTTTCTCCAGAAAAAATATGACTCCTCCAGCTAGAGGTTCATGGTCAAATAAACTCCTTGGGCCTGATTCATTAAGGATCTTAACTTGAGAAACTTCTTATTTCAGTCTCCTGGACAAAACCATGTTACAATGCAAGGAGTGCAAATTACTATTTTGTTTTGCACATAAGTTAAATACTGACTACATGAAAAAACAGTCAGTATTTAACTTATGTGCAAAACAGAATACTAATTTGCACCTCTTGCATTGCAACATGGTTTTGTCCAGGAGACTGAAATAAGAAGTTTCTCAAGTTAAGATCCTTAATGAATCAGGTCCTAAATTCCTACCACACTCACACACTCCGGGGTTCATTTTGTCAGAAGCCAGTAAAACTACCTGTTAGTTTTTGGAGTGGTATAAAAGCAGAGCAAATGCAAGAAACCCACACATACATGGGAAAAACATACATTCTCCAGACAGATTGGGCCCTTGTCGGAACGAACACATGACCCCAGTACTGTATGGCAGCAATGCTAACCACTGCATCACTGTTATGACATATGTAATATAGGCATGTCTGCATGTGTGTAGAGTACATTTGCTCTACAAAAGTACAAAGCTAAATGCAACAGCTGAATACAGAAGCATGGCCCCACAATTGTCCTACTTAGGCTAATGTCACACAGGCATGTTTCCCACTTGCATATTTTAACGTTAATAATTCTGCTTTTATCTACAGGCAGCATTTATACAGAATGCCACTGCGTGTATGATGAGAACTCAACACCTTTATGTGCAGGCATATGGAATTGTTAGGAATCAAATTCCTAGGGCTTAAATAGCCAAGTGTACAAAGCTCTCATGTGACATTGGTCTTATTCAAAGCTGTTGCTACAGCAAACTCACTGTTTGAACCTAGGTGATAGCATTGCTTACTCATACCTTTAAATAAGTCTGTTTCTTGTTTCAAGAGGAATTAAAAAGAATTGGGATGTAAAATACATTCTTAACTTCGCCAGTTGGATACAATTGTCTGCATAGGTTCAGCCAATGAAACACATGTGTTACTCCTCAAAACCAAATTCTTGTGAAAATAGACTAAGCATAACACTACATATACAGATATATATATATATATATATATATATATATATATATATATATATATATATATATTGACCCTGGATCATCATGAATTAGATACGTTTAGGCAAAAAAATGTAATCTGTTTTTATTTTTCAATTTTATTATTAATTGTTTCTTTATGCTTGAAAATATTGTGAATCAGGATAATTGCTTTGTAAGATCCCAGCTGGAATTGCAATTACACTGTGAGTTTTCTAGGTGATACTTATGAATTTGTTTATTTATAGCAGGTTTCAAAAATCAAAACATTGGGACATTTTTATTCATCACACTTGCATATGTAAATACTATTCAACAAAATACAAAAATATATATTCTGTCCTACCTCGCATTGGCCCAAATCAGCCTTTACGGTGCCAGAATCTTGCTAATGTTCTTGTTTAACTAAAAAAAGAAAAAGAGGATACTCCTTTAGCATTACAGGGAAAGAGTAAGAATAAACAAAGTTTTAGTTGGATTGAAGAGTTTGGGGTGTTGATGCATTACGTAATCACATTTCATGCAAAATGTGATTTGACCACATTCTTGCAATCATACGTACAATCATATGTGCAAACATATGTGAAGCACTTAAATCATACATGCCAACTCTCCCGGAAAGTCCGGGAGACTCCCGAAATTCCCGAAATTCGGGTCAAGCTGGCATTTCTCCCGCATCCCAATCTCACCGAGAATCGCGTCATTTGATGCGATTCTCGGTGAATCACTCCATTTTGGAGGGCGGGACGAGGCCAATCGCGTCATTTTGGCCCCGCCCCCCGCGATGCAAATTACGTTTTTTCGGGGGGGACTTGGCCAAAATGACGCGATTGGCCTCGCCCCGCCCCCTCCCGCCCCCTCCCGCCCTCCAGTCACGCCCCCTCTCCCGGAAACAAGTTTCCGGGAGTTGGTAAGTATGACTTAAATGCTAATTCCTTTTTCACCAAGATTTTTCAAAAATAACCCCCCCCCCACGCTTTACGTACCCTGAGCCGGATTAACGTAATAGGCTTTCTGGGCTATAGCCCAGGGGCCTCAGGCATCTGGGGGGCCCTAACAAAGATTCACAGCAATCAAATAATTTTCATCAACTTTAGTGCAGTCAGAGCAGTGTTCATGGTGTGTTGTGAATGGAACCCTGATTAAAGAGATTCTACTAGGTTGCATGAGGAAAGAAAGCATGTGAAGCAAGTGTAGAGAAGCTCTCAAGACAGCAAACTGAAAGAGGGTTTGTGTCCAAATTATAATATATAATATGATATAATGATGCAAAGATACGAGTAGAGAGAGAGAGATTACATATTATAGTTAAGACTTGGATTCACATAGGAGACAAGGATCAACTGATATATGAGGGTATAGCATCATGAAGACAGGTAGTAGAGCAGGAATATAAGAAGAGAGTAGATACTTCTTAATTTGTAGGACCAAATGAAGAGAAGATACCAGAAGCACCAAGAAAGGAATTGAACACAAGGTTGGTCAGGGGAGAGGAGACAATTTTATGGTGGATCTTATCAATCTTGGGCCTGATTCATTAAGGATCTTAACTTGAGAAACTTCTTATTTCAGTCTCCTGGACAAAACCATGTTACAATGCAAGGGGTGCAAATTAGTATTCTGTTTTGCACATAAGTTAAATACTGACTGTTTTTTCATGTAGCACACAAATATCAACTTTAAATTTCAGTGTGCAAATAAGCTATCAAGTATTTGTGTGTTACATAAAAAAAACAGTCAGTATTTAACTTATGTGCAAAACAGAATACTAATTTGCACCTCTTGCATTGTAAAATGGATTTGTCCAGGAGACTGAAATAAGAAGTTTCTCAAGTTAAGATCCTTAATGAATCAGGCCCCTTGTTCTTGAAGTAGGAAGCAAGATGTGGGCCATTGATGATCGTCTGAGCTGTTGGTTCGGGAGGGTCGAGAAGAGATTTAAATGTTTTAAAAAGGCGTTTGCAGTTAGAAGCCTGAGTGGAAATGAGAGATTGGAAGTATGTTAGTTTGGCAGTGTCCTGAACATTTTGATTACAGTGGTAGATAGCAGTATATTTGATGAAGTCATTAAAAGTATGAATCTTTCGCCAATGTCGTTCTACTTTATAAGACATTTTTAGAAGGCAACGTGTTTCACTAGTGGGCCACAGCTGAGATCAAGAGAAATAAAGAGTAACTGGAGCCACTTGATAAAGGGCTGTTGCTAAGTTTGGTCTCGTACTGCCAGATCCCAAGAGGAAAATGAAAATATTATGGAGAAAAGTTTTTGTACAGAGGTTGAAAGTTGCTAAAAAAATAATAGAACAGAAATTTCTCCAGGTATGAGGAGGCTCACTGAGTCGAAATTACGTAAACATATTCTTACTGTACTCAGTCTACACTTTTGTTCTGCCTCTCTAGGCGTAAGGAGTCATAAGTTGCAGATGTACAATAATCTTCATGTGGATATATGTGTATGCATTTGCGGGTGCATGCTCAGTACAAAAAAGAGTATCTTATACAAAAAAGACCAAATCCCAGATGTACATCCAGCTCTAAATGTGCCCCAGTGTGTGTAGGTGGCAGGTAGATGCTAACATTTTAATGAAAAACATGGTAACCACCAGTGAGAGACTTGCAGTTAATGGAATAGGATACTAAAGGAGGAGGTGCATTATGATAAACAATAAATATACTAAAACCACATTTGTTCTATTGAAATAAATTTCAACTTAGAATTCTCCATAGACAAGGTCCATGGAATATTAATGGTATCATTAGAAAACACTGCAGTATAATCAGAATACTGCAATTTGTATTTATTTGTGCACAGAGCATTGAAAATAACATTTATCACTGATCTGCATCTGCATTTATAAGTCTTTGAAGTTCGGAACAATAAGGGATTATTTAGAGTTACAGTTTAAGAAATATTCCCATTGCCTTCTAATCAGGCCACAGCACATGATATAAATATGGGGCACACTGAGTGAATGGCACTTTAGGGGGCACTGTGATATTTGGAAAACAAACTAAGGTACTCTGCCAGTGCAGTTATTCTCTCTCACTTCCTTCCAAAGTGGTTTCCAGAATGATGTGTGGCTCCTATTATTGTGAATTTTAATTACCTTTTTTAATTACATTTTTATTGCTTCTGTTGAAATAGCACACCTGAGACGCATATGTTCTCATATAGTAGCACGGGATTTATGTTTGTTTTGGAAAAAGTAAAATAAAAAATGAGTTTGTATCCTCCTATGAGGTGATCACACCATTGATCTGAATAAAAGCTCTGTATGTATGACTTTCTTGCCATTTCAGATCATCACTATCATGTTCAGCATCTGACAGACTAACAAGACGTGCCATGGGGCTGTCTACAGGGGCGTGCCTGACCGGTCTGCTGCTTGAGCTGGCACCTTCTCATGCCATACACAAACTGCCAACAGTAATTGTATATGAATGCACTTTAAAAGATAATGGGCCTGATTCATTAGTGTTATTTGACGTTTTTTGCTTATCTTAAGCAAATCCACTCTGTGCCTGCCCAGAAAAGGGAGATAAGAAGCAAAATCCACTGCGTAAGTGAATCATTTCTTAAGTTAAGATGAAAATCCATCTTAACTTCACTCTTATCTCCCTGTTTCTTCTTAAAATAAGCATCTTAACTTTTGCACAAGAAAAGATCACTAATGAATCAGGACCAATATTATTAAGCATTATTAGATGTGCAAACAAGGTAAATACCACTAATGTATACATGTGCATTAAAAAACAGACATTTTATAATTAATTCCCTTTATTCTGCCGCACCCCTAAACTTGTTATTTAGACCAGCTGTCTCAGGTGGTCTCATTATATGCAGAGCTAGGTTAAGGGGGGACGTTTCTCATGGGGCTTGCTGGACTAGGGGTTGAACGTGCAGCAGCACCTGACCAGGTGGCACTTGGCCCCGACTGTATGCAGAGGCTTCTGGCTCCCTTATTACTCCCGTTATTACATCACTTAAGGGAGCTGGGCGGGAGTCTCTGCATAGAGTGCAGGAATAGAGAAGCGAAGAAAGCAGAGACATTCCCTACAGTAGGTATAACATAACCTGTTGTTAGCTGTTGAGGACCGAGTTTAGGGTAACAGCAGAGAATGTATTATTGATCATTGATCCCCACTATACTCACAACTGCTGTTAGCAATTGGAAGTAAATATCAAAGGAAATAGTGTATGCTGCCCTTCCTACGCCTCAATCTGTCGTTACATCCTCGTACCACCTTGCCTCTAAATGCCCTGCTGGCATAACTGGATTACTGAGTTCTATTCCTGATCATGGCCTTATCTGTGTGGAGTTTGTATGTTCTCCCCGTGTTTGTGTGTTTTTCCTCCAGGTGCTCCGGTTTCCCCCCACACTCCAAAAACATACTTAGGTTAACTGGCTGCTTTAAATTGACCTTAGTCTCTCTCAGTCTGTGTGTGTATGTTAGAGAATTTAGACGGTAAGCTCCAATGGTGCAGGGACTGATCTGAGTGAAAAATATCCTCTGTACAGGGCTGCAGAATTAATTGTGCTATATATATATATATATAAATGATGATGATGATGATGATGATTTAAACTATTGGACGATTCCTAGGGGGCGATCAGTGTAAGCAATCTGGAAGAGAGGATATATTGCACTGAGCCACCCAATCAGGACTCGATCCCACCGGGTCAGAGGACAAGGCGTTTCTGCTCCTGTGTAGTTCACCTCCACCTCGATCAGTCATAATGACAGAACCCCAACCAGGGAAAATTTCAACACAACAATATAACACAATATTAATTGGAGTAGCTGTGAATCACTGGACATTGGGTTTCTAAAGATGTTTTTCAACCCTGTTTACAGTATTTTCTGATTCCATTGTAATTACATGTTTACACATGAATGGATTTTTATTGAATTCCTTCCCCCAGTTACCTCTCTAATACAGGCAGACCTCTCACTGTGCGTTTTATAGTATATCTTAGTGCATACAGTTGTTCTTTGATAACTAGTGACACTCATATTATCATTTTTTAATTCAAAGACCATGCCGCGTCAGACATCACTATCACTTGGCACTTACACTGTAATGGGTGCCAAAGATACGGATGAAGACAAGTGTACTTATGAGAAACACAAGACTTGAATCGGCCACATCTGCCTCAGAACACCCTTTATGTACGTGCCCTACGTTAGTCCTCCCTTCCCTCCCCTTCCTGCCTCTCGAGTCGTAGGCAGTCGTAAGTGTCATTTACGTTCAGACATGAATTGTATGCAATTATGTTTATTGGTGTAATGTCCATTTCTGGGCACGCACAGAGCTACGTTACACACATGGGCGTACGACCGACCATGAATCAAGCCCATTGTGGGCATCCTACATCAGAAACACATCATTGCATTCTACATCCATACACACCAGGCACACTGTGCCGACAATACAATAAAACAGTCATACAATTCCTCTATGCACAGGGCACCTTATAAACATTAATACACACATTTTTATGTATTAATATTCTGTTCACAATGCGTCTGGTGGCTGGGGGAATGGGGACCCACCACATTATTTATACAGGTACGAGAAACGAACTAGGAGCAATGAAACAATGTGAATAGAATAATAAAACTTAGGAATAAATGTTGGGAGGTGATAGAAATTGAACTTCATCTTGCAGTGTTAGTTGTACAGAAGGGGGTTGGTGAAGTATACCACTGGGCGCTATACAGCTGGACCAGAGACTCGGCGGTCATTTAATTTAATTTAACTGCTAAATTGTTTACTTAAATATGATGGACTCTTTAGAATACCATATAACTATTACATTTCACTAATGTAATACACACCCACAAGATGGAAACATGCCAAAAATAATTAATGTTTATTTTCACTTTCCCTTAAAATCACTTAAATAAATTTTCTTCTTACAAAATGCAATTGAGCAAGTGAAATTCATGGGTCTATCTTTAGCTAACAGGCATGCAGGGTACTCGACTCCTGGGAAGTTAGTGCACCCCCCCCACTCAGTTTATTCTCTTATCTAGCCGGCTTACTGCCAGACAAAGATGTGCTTGCCAAGGGCTGTATCTAATCAATAGAAGAGTAAGATACAGAACAATAATGTTGTAGCTTTCTGTTTGGTTGTGAGGTGAAATGAGAAATTTTGTAAGCTGCAGTCAGGCTGTGGGTACAGTATGACCATGTGTCATGAAAGTCTTTATTTAGTGTATAACTGTAAGCTGTGTAAGTCATTCTCACTCTTATAAAACGTTCTATTTATCAGAAACACCTGCACCGTTATATTATCTGACCCTCCTGCAGGAAAATACAGCTGTTACCTGGTAATAGTCCTCAAAGCGTAACATTTAACTGAAGATTTTCAGGTTAGTTGTCTCTTGCCTCTCGTCACCATGGTGCCGTGCCAGATTACCGGAGATACAACATAGGTTGCCCCCTAGGAATCAAGGGCCCTATGAGCCCCAGTTTGCTTAAGGTGACTAACTGGTGAACAGCACAGATGAAGGGCACATTTGCTGTAATCTTTACAGTCCCTCACTGGACCGGATCCTTTGCCTCAACATCACTTGTGTACTGTCTAGGGGTTCCAGATCATTCAGCATTATGAGTACTCCCTGAATTGTATCTAATGAAGAGAAATAGGAATAGCGCTAAACAACCTCTGAATGTCCTGAGAGCATCCAGTTTATTCAGTCCTATGGGAGATTCTCTGCAATATGTACTGTAAAGAGCATCATTTAGAGCTCTAATTGACCCAAAGATCCCCAGGCAGATTTCAAGTGACATGGAGGAAATTTATACCACTACTGGGACTGCTGTGCAAGGACTGTACTTCCTGTACAAGGGTAATTATAGTGGTGAGGGGTGGGGGAGAAAGGATGTTATCTATGCATTTTAGCTAGTATTGGTGGAAGTCTTGTGTAATATTGCTGTATATTATTGACTAATACAATGTTCCTAAACTTCAATCGTGCTGGAAAAAGGTCAAAATCTCAAATGAAAAATAAACACTCATACAATTAACTATATTATTAGAAAACAAAAGCCAGAAGAAGTTCTAATAAAAAAAGTCTTACAAAGTGGATGTACATTATTAGGATTATAAATTGCCTCTCTCAAAAACAACTTGGCTTTCAAGACTTATCGCCCCGCAATACGAACATACCATCTTCAAGATCAAAATTTTCTTTTTTCTGTATCTTTATTTTAAATGTCTAGTCACAATAGGTTACTT
Organism: Mixophyes fleayi; assembly: GCF_038048845.1. Classification (NCBI taxonomy): domain Eukaryota; kingdom Metazoa; phylum Chordata; class Amphibia; order Anura; family Limnodynastidae; genus Mixophyes; species Mixophyes fleayi. Next base: position 36,128,616 of record NC_134406.1, read on the forward strand.
TTTGTGTATTTGTGAATATCAGAAACCTGTTTTTTTTTTAACAGAAACTATGTGCGAATGCAGTTTTTTGTTCTGTTCAGGCTGACCTAAACAACCTTGTGCTTTATCCAACACAGACCAATCCATATAGGTGTTTCAAATTGTGGCTCTCAAACCAGTTCTAACCAGTTCTGAAAATGCAGGCTAACATCCTTAACTTTAAATAGAGTAAAACATTTGAGCTAAATGCAGATTTAGCAAGGAGAACATACTAAATCTGAAACTAATCTACTAACCTAGTTTTTATACTTTGTAGAAAGTTTTAGGTCATCAAGCCATGCCGGTTAAATTGAATATCAGACCAACTAGAATAGTTTGAGTATCACCCATTAGTGATGGGTGCATAACATATTCATCTTTGACACCTCAAACAAGGAAAAGTTTGATTGCTTCTTGTCCCAAGAAAATGTTGTTTGGGAGGTTTTTGTGATCCCATATCTGCCTTTACGACCATGTAATATGTCTGGCATTGTGGCTCTGTGCAATGTATGTAGTATTGGGGTCTCTATGTAAAATTAATATTGCAATGGTGGGCTCTGGCACTTGGGAGGGGTCTCTTTTCAATGTGGCTTCCACGTGGGTTGTCCATGCAATGTGGCTTGCAATGTGCAATGTTGCCCTTAATGAGCCTATCCAAAGGAGAACACTAGTACGCTGCCTGTATCTACTTTAGGGGACTGATTTGTGCATTGACAGCCCTAGCCTATTATTTATTTGTTTATGATTAGCTGGGCCAGCTTACATTCAACTAAGAAATTCCGACACACAATAATGAAGGAAGTACTGTCAATTGTTAAATCTGCAACTGGATGGAGTTTGAAGATAGTTTAGGCTTCAAAAGTCATTTTCAAAGTTATTCTTAACACTATGGAGTAATTAGAGGAGGTATAGACTCTTAATAGACTTTCTGTTCTGGTGAATGTGAGCTTCACCAACAAATGCGTCATTATATATGTTGGTGTGTAGTAAACAATGCATAGTGCATGCTACTGTCTTTCCAACAATTATCAGCGTAAACTTTGTTAATAAAACAAGTTCAATGTAAAGAGATGTAGTAGGTGACGGTGTAAGTTATTGCAACAGTTAATTACATAACAAGTCCTTGTTTTTTGTAGATTCTTGTAGAGTTGGACGGATTTAAGTCAGAAAAGATGCTCATAAGAAAAGTGTACTTACAGTATGTTCAATCAGACATATCTCAAGATGCATCCAGCTCAAACACAGTTGCATTTGTGCCAGGTGCAAAAGTGTGTCTACTTGTGCATCACAATATCATAGAGAAAGCATAGAGCAAAGGCTTAACAGTGTTAGTAGCCAAAAATTGTTGCATTATCCTATTTGTATACAATAAAATAATGTAATTAAGTGTAATATACACAAGAGAGAATAGTGTCCTGAAGCACAATTAGATCTGGTGAGCCTGGCTACTTAATAGCTGGGCAGCAAATCGTAAGTGGTCTCGTTTGTGATTGGTTGAGCAGTGTCAGAAACCGCTCCTGATTGTCTACTATTAAGTTGCTGATTGAGTCCACCAGCACCATCAGCTATGGCAGGAACCGACATTAGGTAACAGGGGAAGTTGACCGAGACAGGAACCTTCTGCTCATTTTCTATACGGGGGTGCGGGGCTGGACAACTCCTTTTATTAATTTGTGCTTTCTTTTGTTACATTACATTAGTACAATCATGTCGCCTGCCATGTAGTGTCATTACACAGCATGCTTTATATTATCAATATAACATCCTGCTGTTACAGTGTACTTTGTAGAACCCTGCAAATATGAGAATTTTCTGTCATATTTTAAATAATATATATTGTACAATATTACCAGTTACATTTTTAAATGCTTAAAAATTTCTTAGGAACAAATTATAGCCATGGGGATGAAAGAAGAAGTAAAATTAAGTAAATTGTTCATGCTGAATTCTAACAAGTGATTAACTTTTTCAGACAGGAGCGTTCGAGCTGTTCAGCCTCTGAAACCCCTGAGCTATCAGTCAGAGCAGAGATCCAAACATTGTGCATTGATACATTAAATGAACGAAATTATAATCCAAACGTTAGCTGTATACTAAAACGTTGGACCCATTATTGCAGAAAATATTAAGTTGCCTATTAAGCTGGCATTTCTGCATCGGGCTGTGTCATGTGCTTATTGATTTTGACAATGGATGTGTAGTCCAGACATTGATTCAATTAACCTGTTTGGTCATTTAAGCCACTGGTCATTCCATGACTTACAAAAAGGGAGGCAGAGTATTGCTACTTATAAATGATTCGAGCAAAGGTTGTAGAACAAGGCATGAGATTTTCCTAATATATGAATACTTCTTTCCTCAAATGCCAGAGAAATCAGCCACATAACATTAGCAGAGAGATTACAAGTAGAAAATGGCCAGGAAAAAAGATGACACTGGACCTGGCTTCATCTCTAGTATTAACATGGGGCTAGAAATGGCCCATCCACCTTTTAATTATTTGTTATCTGAATCATATGCGACCAGACCTTGTGTCTGCAGTTAATGTCATGCTTCTAACCACCTATCAGGACCAAGTGGTTGTTTTTCCCAGAAGCCAATGTATTCTCATGTAACAATTTAGATTATATCTACACTGGCAACACTTACCTCCATGTTCCACCAATGCAACACTTCAATAAGCCCCATAGCAAACTTTTGAAGATACTAGAAAGACACCTCATACCTCTTTGCTAACACACCATAAATACAGCACATTGAGTACACAGTTGTCATCTCAGGCAGGATTCAAGGCAACTACTGGTAACCAGTAGTTGCTGAGAAGGTGTCTTCAGTCTCGCTGTCAACAGGATACAGGGAATGTTGTGAGAACTTAGTGCTGTTTGTGTGACATAACCAGAGCCTCCCTTTCAGTTTATGACTCTAAATCCATCATTTGTATCTCCAGGGATACTTTGGAGGCCCAGATCCCATGAGCACATTTATATCTGGCTATAATTGCAGCACTTTCATTTCTATTTATTACTTAAGGGTACTGAGTGATCATCTTCACCCCTAAATGCAACATTTCTTTCCTGATGAGAGGGTTGTCTTACAGGATAACAATGCCCTCACCCAGAGAGCATGTGTGGTCCCACAATGGTTCAGTGAGCATAGTACTGATTTTATGTATACGACATGACCATCTCTGGCACCGGATCTGAACCCCTTGAACATCTAAGGGGTTTTCTGGAACGACGCCTGAAGTGCGCAGTGCAGTGCATCTTACAGCAGCAGAAAGAGACCCGAGGATCTTTCTTATAATCAAACACATACACACATGCACAGAAATGTGCATAGTAGCCTTGTGGTCAGTGACTGTCTTTACATGCAAAAACCAGATAATTCAGAGTGTGAAACATAAATTAGCTTTAATTATAGCAATTGTAGATCAAAATAGTACGGGCTTAATTAAAAGAACAAACCTACTGTTCTTAGGGAATGCTAACTCCCTAAGAACAGTACTCTTGTACTCTCAGCCAGTCACTCTGGTAACATCGTACACTTCTCCTGAACAGGATGTAAATATAACAGTCAAATTCACAAATATATTACATGTGCTTTTATATATGATTAAACACATCCATCCTCTGGTCAATCATACTGATGCTGCCCTGGATTGCTTAGTTGGGGCAATCTGTCCTCTCACTCGCATTAGGCTCCAAAAGGAGCAGTTCAGAGTCGTTCATATGTTTTGTGTTCTTTCGTTTGGAAAGGAAAAAAGAGGAGGATCCCTTAGGTGGTTAACAAAGTTGTGAACAAGGGATTGGTAAATCATTTATTAAATAAAGCATTTTTCTACTGTTTTTCTACTTTTTTTTTACAGTGTGTTCCTATATAGCACGACAGCTCCCAGCACGCACTGGATGCAAGAGCATGCTGGTGCTTGTAGCTCTAAAGCATACCCAAGCAGTTTATTTGCGACAGGGGTAAAGCACCCGCAATTAGACATGTGTGCTCTGTTCAGTACTGGGGAACTGGTGGTGCTATATAACTAAATGTTGATGACGCCAAGAGCCCCATGTTTGGTTTTGGTTCTAAAATCATCTTAGTGTTTAGGTTTTGGCCAAAAATCCTAATGGGTTTTGATTAAAAATTATGGAAAAAAGGTGAAATCATATAATTTTGAGTTGTTTTTGTTCCTACATTAGTATTGATATAATTAACAGTCATTTACAGTCTGTTTTCTAATGACCTCTTCACAACTGTCAAACTTTTCACCAATTTTGGCCAAAGGCTGCAGGGAGCTGTCTGTCTAAAATTAGTGACAGAGCAGCAGTACAAATATATGGCAGTTTAATAAACATAGTGGCACAGCATTGGCAGACAGAATGGCAGTTTCATAATGTAAAGGGCACCTTTAAAGCATAAAGGCAGAGCACTGGCTGATAGGATAGTTATTTTAGAAAAGAAGATATCTCAGGGAAAACCCATCCACAGCTGAAATGGTTTGAGAAAATCACTGAAGGTCTGTTACGACTCTGCCTATATTTTATATGTGGTAGCAGTACCTCAAATCCACCAGAGGTGCTGCTGTTCTGCTCCTGAACTTTACACCATGCCTGCAGGAGTTAATCTCCTTTCCTGATTAAAACTTTCACCTGTCTCACAGCTTCAAATACCTGCTTCAATCTGTGCTCTGTGCAGTTCATCGTTAATACCTGGCTGCTGCTTGTTTCTCCCGTTGTGAACACGGCCTGATTACCGGTTTATGCTTATTCGCTTGTGACCCTGAACTCTGCCTGGATACTGCTTGAACTCTTGTTGCCCTCACCTTGGCCTGATTACCGGTTTATGCTTGTTTGCTTGTGACCCTGAACTCTGCCTGGACACTGGTTTCAGCTTGAACTCTTGTTGCCCAGACCTCTGCCTGGTCACTGGACTCAGCTACTCTGTTTGCTTTCATGGACAGACTCGTCACCCTGGCAATAGGGTAACTCTATACTTGTTCCTGACATTCATCACACCTATTCATATTTGTGTATTGGAGTTATACATGTTTATGCTGCTACCTGAAAATCTGCATATTCCACGAACTGAATCCTTGTTCATATATTTTGCCTGAATAAAGACATTTGGTTTTTATACTTCTGTTGCCGCTTCCTGAGTTTGCTAGGAACTATAACAAGGTCATTAATTTTTAAGTTGTCGCAATGAACTTGTGAAGGATGCCCCTGGTGGCTAAACCTGCAATATGGTATTTTCTGCCCCGCAAACAATATCAGAGTACCCCCCGAATACACGGGTGTTGTGGGCAGACATGTGGGCAGACTCTACTGCGGTGGTGTGTTGCAATGCAATGAGATTGGGCACCAGGTCATCTCAGTTCAAAAACAAACTGTAAACTTTATATCTTTATTACAAACTCCTTCTTCCAGCACATAAGCATAATGGTTGCTGATAGAATTTCTTTCTCTTAGCGCCCACTCCTTCAGCAAACACTGGATGTAAAATATTTTCTTGTTCACCTTACATGCCGGTGTTACTGGGTGCAGTAGTTACAAAGCATGCGGTCATAGTTCTTCATAGGAACAGACACACAGCTGGCATGGGTCAGAGGTTCTTGCACTTCTTCCCTTCCATCATCCCCATATCTAGGGACTCTCTTCCATATGTGTACACCATCCCCTACATCACAACCTATAACCAAGCTGCTGACACACAGCCACTCCCCCCTTACAGTACCAGAGTACTTTACAAGTAGTCTCTCTTCCTGCGACTGTACAGTTCATGATCCCACATATAGAGTGACCTTCTTCATTACTATAATGATACTGATACTACTAGTGTTGAATGCATACAGACAGCTCTGGGCTTAAAACATTTCCCACATTCTGTGTCTTACATGTGGGACTTGCATCTGAGGATTTCCCTAGAGTATTTCCCTTACTCCTCGTGACTCTTCCATTAAGCACACACTCCTGTGATTACAGGAGCTGTATCCATTTGTTATGGGGTACCTACCCCTAACTGATGCCGTTCTTTTGGGATATTCCTGAAGGGGATCCAACTGCTGGATCTGCTTCAATTGCCTTTTAAGTTCTTTTGGGTCATAAAGTCCCTCCTGCGGCACTCCGACACTCGCGGTATACTCCCCTGTATTCTGATAGGTTACTGGGACTTACATGATAAGGGCAGGGCCATCTTAACAACATTATGGGCCTCCAGGCAAAGCAGTACACCAATGCCCCTAGATATAGATATAGATATATAGATGTATACAGATACAGATATAGATATAGATATATAGAAATAGAGATAGATAGATGTACTTGCTCAGTGACACTTGAAGGTTTTTTTTGCAGGTTTTTTTCTTTTGCAGGATTATTTATTCTCATTAAGAGCTGTGCCTATGGGGCCCCCTTGCCCGTGGGGCCCCTGGGCAGCTGCCCATCGTGCCCAATGGAAAAGATGGCCCTGGATGGGGGTCTCCCCCCCTGTGAACCCCATGAAGATCTCAGACCTTGGGGTAATTTGCCATGCACCCTCTACCCAAACACGACCTCTTCCTCACCTGGCCCTTTCTATTTGCAGGGAAATCTTTATAGACTCCGGTCTCCCACATGAGGCTCACTTGGCCAGCGCTGGCATTTTCCTGCTGTACTCCTAAGCTCCACCTCCACGGGGGACGTGGCTATTTATGTTACCGGCACCACCAGTTTAGGTCAGGCACTAGCCTCATTAAAGTAGACATTCCCCCCTGGTGGCCTTTCCTGTTGTCACCGGGGGGGTGCCGGGCGGGACGAAAAAGAGAAACTAGCAGCCGGTATGCCGGAGAAGCGAGCCACGGGGGCTTGGGACAGTAACAAGCGGTCTAGCATCAGCTACCAGTAAAATGGATAGATACCTCATGCTATCTTCACCATCAACACCTTCATCATCAACCTTCTCATTATTAGTATGTAGTCAGGCATATCATTTTCAAATGCAATCCATCATTCCCAAGAGGCATCTTTGCACACTACGGCTGCTGCTGGGGGCAAAACTTCTATACAGAAGGTGACCAAGAAGAGTAAGCATAGTTTTAAACAACAATTGTCTATGGAGCAAGCGTTTGTAAGAGAGACCAATTATGACTGTCAGCATCCTGTTACACAGCAGATCACTAAAGCCATAGCAGTTATGTTAGCATTATAGTTGCGTCCAATTTCCGCCATCAATATATCAGGTTTTAGCAGAGTAGTTGCGATCATGTGTCCATGCTACCAAATTCCATTAATTCCATTTTTCCTGAACAACAATTCCTCAGCCGGGAGGTTAAACAAAAAGTCATTCAGTTCCTTTTTCAATCCCTAGAAAATGCCATTATACTGACTAAGCACTTAACTATAGATATATATGGACAAGCGGTACTGGACAAACAAAAGACTACATGACCGTGACAGCCCACTGGGTAGGTGTATTGTCTTCAACAGCAGCAGCACCTGTAGCATCTTCATCATCCTCCTCATCACTTCAGCATAGTATTACTAAGCACACAATGCCAGGTCATTCATAGCACCCTTAGTAGTACAGTTGTGATACTGCTCCTCACACAATTGTCTTCACAGTCAAACACTTGGATTTTAAAAGCAAAAAATGTACATATATATTTTTGGGGGGATGAGCTGCTCTGTGTCAAAAAGCACCCTGTTTTTTGTCCGTTTAGTAGTACAGTTGTCAGTGATACTGCCCCTTATATAATATCATTCAGATTGAAACACTTGGGATTTTAAAAACCTAAAAATAAATAAATATATATATATATATATATATATATATATATATATATATAGATAGATAGATATGTAAAATAGCAAGCAGAAGGAAAAAGGGCGCCAAATAGTGCAGTATCCTCTGATTAAACCACATTACTTACTTTGGTAATAGTATCATTAATGAGTATGTCAGGATAGCCTCTACTTTTACAGCGTTCGGCATAGATAGATAATTGTTCATTACATTGCACTTCATTACTATACAATTTCTTTTGATTCTGTAAAATTGTGGGTAAAGACTGTTATTTAACTCTATTTATTTGCATTTGTTAATTTATTCTGTAGATGTTAAGATAATAGACAGCAGAGGACAGCCAATTAGTGGGCAAATACTAAAAAAAATTAATTGGTTGCTCAACCTTTAAGCATTAAGCTGTTTATTTATTAAAATCTTGTGGGTAAGTCGGTATGTGAGAAAAAACTTGTCTGGCAAGGGCAATGTGAGAGGAGAGCATGTTTGAGAAAAGCAGGGGGGGGCAATTTAAAGAAAAGCTGGTGGGCAGAGGGGTATGTGTGACAAAAGCTTGTGGGCAGAAAAGGACATGTCAGTCAGGTGTAACATATCTGTGATGTCAAGTTTTTTTTTTGCTCTGAAATCTAACATGCGGAGCCTCCCCCCTAGATATCCTGCGTTTGCTCCTGGGCAGCAGTGAAGCCTGGACAGCATTCTACGTCAGACATCAGTACATCTAGACATCAGTGCATCTGGACCGCAGCCTTACAAGCCAGCCAGGAGGAGGTAAGTGTTTTATTTTACAAATGTCAAGTGTGTGAGGGGTTGGGAAGTGAGTATTGGGAGAAGAGGGGCGGTGGGTTGACGCTTTGCTTAGGGTGCCGAGCAACCTTGCACATCCACTGTGTATAGGTGACAGGTGCATTTTAAATTATCCTGTTGCCTACCACTGGCTTAAAATGTTAGTTATAATTATAGCTAACCTTTGTTTTCTGCTTTCCGCTTTATTCACCTAATACAACTGTAAGTTCTTTGGGGGCAGAAGACTCTTTCTTACGCTTTTAACTTGGTTTAACAAAACACTTGTAATGATTTCTGTCAACAGTAAATGATTATGCTGTAGCATCCAGTCAGTGATCACATATCTGCTTTGCAGACAGATTGATATGGCTAAGGTTGAATGTCAAAATTACAAATGTTAATGCAGTTTAATGGAAGTAGAACGTGTGTGAAAAAAAATGATGAATAATTGAGAATGGCTGGATACACACTATAGAACCAGTCCAGTGAAGTGGGGTCTGTTTTGTGTATCCGTTCGCTTGAATAATAGTCTTGAGCAATCAGCTGTTAACATTTTGGATGATTGTACACAGGTATGCAGCCTGCAGACCTGTAATCTGTAACTTCACATACATTGCCAAGGAATCTGCTTCAGTACCTAATGCTAAAGCCTGTGAGGAATTTGTCATTGTGTTTTAAATATATGTCATATTTATACAGAGGGATGTATAGTACTTTGTAATTTCTGGCTCTGACAATTATGCCAAACATATAGTATAACTAAGAGAATTTACTCACATTGTAAATGTTTAGTGAGGGAGCATCCATAGGTAAAGGGACTCAAAAATGTTAAGTACATCCAAACTTAAAAATAAATAAGTTTGTAACTCCACGTTAGGCCACGTGTTAAGGGCAGATTCAATTGACGCAAGAACATCATCTCAATGCGCATATTGCCAGCTATTACGGTAAGAAATCTTCTCTCATTTTTCTGCGCTCTTCTATGGGACGCAAGGGAAAATGAACAGAGATTCCTATAAAAACGTGATGTGTCTCCGTGGACAGTTTTGGAGACGCATTGCGTCACCTTTTGCCGAACTGAATATGCACCTTAGTGTGGGATATGCCCACTAAGGGGTTAAGTAGAATTATCACCTTGGGGAGAGAATCGGGAATCAGTGGCGGGATTCAAGCAATGAAATAGAGCAAAGACAATTCCGAGAGTGAGTTTCTGAACCCAAAAGATTGAGAGACTGACGGGATTGGCTGACAGAATTGGCTAGAAGCCCATCCTCAATATACATTATATAAATAGCTTAATTTTACATTAAAATCCATTGTCCATTATAGCCTAGGCTACACTAGCAACTGCTCTAGCTGTAAATCATAATTGCTTATTGTTGTCTGTAAAGTAGGTTACTCTAAATTGCTGCAATTGTAATTTCCTGTCTAAACCAAATCATTTTATATTGTTTCAGGTATATTTGCACAAAGGCAAGTTTCCCTTATTGCCTTTTATACACAAACAAATATCTTTCTTTTTAGAGTACTCCTAACTAACTGCAACACATTCCCAATAAGTGTCTCCTCTTCACCAATAGCTTACTGTACCTCTCTTCCCCATCCATGTAGCACACAAATATCAACTTTAAATTTCAGTGTACAAATAAGCTATCAAGTATTTGTGTGCTACATGAAAAAACAGTCACTATTTAACTTATGTGCAAAACAGAATACTAATTTGCACCCCTTGCATTGTAACATGGTTTTGTCCAGGAGACTTAAATAAGAAGAATATGTGTGAAAATGTATTAAATGGAATCATACTCAATGCATCAAAACTATATGATCCCTGCACATATGCAGCAAAAAAATTAGAATATGCACATTAACTCCAGATCGAGCGCAAAAGGCGCTAATACCCTAATGAGGCAGCTAATATCGGTTTATCTAGTTAACTGTATGGTGAAAACAGAAAGAAGTTTCTGTAATTAGAGTTTAGTTGATCTTCACAAATTTACAGTAGTAAACTAAAACACCATGTGAATCGCTCTTTCTCAGTTGCATGCAAAATGAAATCCCTTCAGGGTGTAAGACTTATCCCTGAAGAAGCCCTATACTGTAAAAGGATAAAACGCACTAGTATTGGTTGCTTGACTATTCTTTTCTCAGAAGTCTTCATATTGTTCCTGTGTAAGTCTTTGTTACCCTGGCACACTAGTTACCCTAGTCCTGGAGGACTAGATAAGTGCTAATTCAGATTACTCTGGTGTACGTGCAATGTGTAGAGTTTTTTCATAGGAATAAAATATTTTTTAAAGGATAATACACTATGATTTTTTTACATGTTTGTCTATGGATTCCATGCCAGATAAATCATTGGTGAAGATTCCTGGCGGTAAATGTATCAATGTGCGCATTTTGCAAGTTCCCGATATTCGACAACTTTGCAGGGAAAATTTAAAGCGGCTATGGCTTTAAAGGCATTGTTTTGCCCTTATAGTCATTGCCACTTTAAATTTTTGCTGTAAAGTTGTGGAATATCAACGACTTGCAAAATGCTTACATTGATATATTTACCCCCTGGACTGTAAAGAGATTTTGATTCATGATGTGCATTCTTGAACTTGAATGCTGGTACAAAGGATACCTATATATGCTTATCACTGGTGGATTGTCGAGCTGTGCAAGGACTTTACTTTAGCTGTCCGACTTCCTTCTATGCTTTTCAGCCATTTTTTTATATCGTAAGGCAGGAAGTAACTGTACCTAATACAGAGAGAACATTAGAGCGGTATTCCTGAGCAATACAAATAAATAAGTACTGTAGTATCTGATTTAGAAAGGATAAAAGTGTTATATAATAGAAGTTCAACTTTAGATCAGCCTTAGCTTGGTATGCAGGGAAATATGTTCCACTTAAAGTAAGTGCTCACAGTATATGTGTCTTACAGGAAGTGTGCTTCTATCTGTAACAAAAATTGAATCCTAAGTAAATATACTTCTTCTTAATATAAAGGAAAGTAATAACAGCAGAGATAGCCCAGCCAGGTGGTGTGTGGCAGGACAATAAGAAGAATACACCTAAAGTTAGTTACAATAACTAGGATGGCAGAACAATGCTACTATTCTAAAACTAAATTGCAATCTTTAAAGGCATGCTTACAGTTTCAAAATAACATTGTCATATCCTGTAGCGGAGCAACCATTGGTGCGGCAGATGCCGTATACCGGGTGCCCATGGAGATAATGGGGCCTCTGCTGCATGGCAGATGCAGAGGGTCGGAGGCCCCCGGTACCCTCCTCCCCGCCTGCCTGCGCTGGGGCCCACAGCTTGCTAGTTACGACTCTGTCCACATCCTATCACTGAATACTAGTGCCAGGGCAGTGTGTTTTTCCCCTCTAGTGTCCTTAGTCTCTTAAAGCTCCATGTACTTACTAGTATTCTCTTGCCCCCAGTCTTATGCACAATTAATATGCTTAATACCAGGCATGGCCCAAACAGCTGTATTTGCACCTATGCAGAAGCTCCACATAGGTACGCTGAGCATCCATATGGGGTGGGGCACAACTATTGACCCAGTACTGATGTTTAATGTTTAGTATGCTGCACTGATACTGGGTACTGACCCAGTAATCATGGGTATCAGTGCAGCATACTAAACATTGGGGACCATAGATTAAGACTTGGGTGTGAATGCAAACAGAACAGTATGATCTTACAAAAGTGCATTGTATATAAGCCTTTTGTATATAATATTGTCTATTTATATAGCGCAAATAATACTACGCAGCACTTTACAAGTATATGTAATCATTCACATCATGCCCTGCCCCATTGGAACTTACCATCTAGATTCCCTACCACACACTCACTAGTGTCCATGTTGTCAAAAGTGAAATAACTTACCAGTATGATTTTGGAGTGTGGGATGAAACCTACACAAACATGGGAAGAACATACAAACACCACACAGATAGAGCCGTGGTCAGAATCAAACTCATGACCACCAGCTTTGTGAGACAGCAATGCTAAGCACTTTAACCAACTTACTCTAGACGAATAAAGGGTAATTGGCAATAGTTTCGCATGATTTTAGGACAGATTTGCAAATTTGAGCAATCCCATGTCAAGTAAAATAATTAGAAATGATTCTGGAGAATTCGGAGGATCATTGATCTACTTGCGAAGTCATTCATCATCCAGTTTCTGTGCCAAATGGGTTAAACTTCAGCACTAAGGGATAAAAGATGTATTAAATGGTATATTTATTCATTTAAATGTAAATATTTAATGTATGGGTGCTGTAGCGCCAGTTAGTAACTGGGGCACTGCGTCAGAAAGGGCTAAGTCCCGGCGCTGGGCATGTAAACGTATTTATTTTCATATTATTCATGTATGAGATAATATGCCATGTTGGAGGAAACATGTTTTTGTAAGCGAGGAAGAAAGGAACTCCCAGGCTAATTAAGTCTTTTCATCTGACCAACATATCTTTCTAGAATGAATACATAGCAGGGGGTCGTTACCTTTCAATTCTGTGTAGTTTTCCATCCTGTGTCTTAAAACCTGTCTGAACAATGGAACAGCAAGTGATTTGGGAAATCACAGATTGATGTAAATTTTGTTAAATTTAAATTGTGTTATCTCCAAGTGTAGAGAATATTACATCCTGAGGTTAAACATCGGATGTAATATCTCAGACTTTGTGGTGCAAGCTAGGATCAGGGGGCAGGGTTATCTCCTGCCAACATGTGTGTCAGAAGCCATATAATAAAGGCCCTGTTTGATGTAATGTATTATTCAATCTCTAACTTCTGATCACTAGTACCTAAAACTAGTGTGAAGCTGTCCTTATAAGGATTTCTTGAGCTAATAAACACCACAACTTTGGTGTCTACTTTCCTGCTGTAATTCCTGCTACCTACAGATTAGACAAATCTAATCCGTTATTAGATTTTTTATTTGAGGTTGGGACCCAGCATTTAGTTCCAACGCTCTGCCCACTACCCCACAGCTCTGGCCAGTAAGAACCATCCACAGTAACCCTGATCTGAAAGAAGAGGTCAGGGTTACCAGCCCAGGAGTCCAGCAAGGGGGTACACTAGCAGCGAGAATTACCCAGAAGGAAGCGGGTCTATGTGCCATTGAAGGAGCCTAGTGGTGGCAGCAAAGCCCATCCTATTGTGTTTAGAGGGGTGCAATTGGGAAAAGAAAGGGAATGGTGGCAAGGAAAGCTCAGCCGTTTCCCAACAACACAACAGGATGTCATAGGAGGTCCATCCTGCCACAATCCTCATAGCATACAATTTGCAATTATCTTTTCTTGCAGAAGACTTTTAATGTCCACAGCTACCTTTTAGTCATTAGTAGCCAGATCTTTGATAAGGGACTATATATACCTTAAAGAAGTCTCCAGTTTCCACTGCTACAGTGTATACAGACCACTCCTTCTTCTCTACTAGTAGAAGCACAGCACAACCACCAATTGTTTGGCTTACCCTACCAAGTGCCTCCAACTGCTAATTTTAAATGTTATTGAATAATAGTGTCGTCACATGGGTGCTTCTAATGATTGATTAATAAAATGCTTTCTAAGCCTAAAACAGTACACTAGGCTGATATTTTTGTATAATAGAGCAATTGGATGCACAAGGATATCTTAGGAATGTTGGGGTTCTACAAGCAGAGGGTAGGGAAATCTTCTACAAATACATGCTAGAGACTACCGTTCTCTTAACCTCAAGGGTTAACTATAGATTAGACATTTTCCAATACATATGCAGTGCTCTCTGTGAGATGCTGGTGACTCCATTAAAATAATGAAGTTCTCCAGCCTTAGCCATTTCCACTTTTACTTCTTTGTGTCACTCACCGGACTGTGAGTGCCATTTCCCATGTGTTCAGGAACCGTGGCCGTCCGCCATTCTGAGGGTCTGCGCATGTGCAGCCCTTATCAAACCTTCAGTACCTGTTGCTTTTAATTGATTGGATGATCAGGCAACCCTCCCTATTTAAACCACCTGTGATCATTACCTGGTCTTGGAGTCTCATTCCCCATGAGCCTCTGAAGGTGTTCCTGTGTTCCTCGTGTATTCAGCTCCTGCTGATTCCTGTTTACTGCTATTGTGGTTTCCAGACCACTTCAACTCTCCTGTGTTCATCGTGCCTGCACTCAGCTGATTCCTATCTGCTATTACTACCGGACTCCTGTTCGTTTCAACTCTCCTGTGTTCATCGTGCCTGCACTCAGCTGATTCCTATCCGCTGTCTCCGTTACTACTACAGAGTTCCTGATTGTCTCAACTCTCCTGGGTTTATCGTGTCAGTTCTCCGCTGCCTCCGTTACTACTACAGAGTTCCTGATCGTCTCAACGCTCCTGTGTTTATCGTGTCAGCTCTCCGCTGCCTCCGTTACTACTACAGGGTTCCAGACCGCCTCTACTCTTCCGTGTTCAGCGTGCCTTCTCTCCGCTGCCTCCACCACTACTACTGGATACCAGACAGCCTCAACTCTCCCGTGTTCTTCATGTTTCCAGTTCCACTTACTACTGCTTCCTGAGTATTGCTTCGTTGATTCTGGATTACCTGCCGTGCGCTGCACCAACCTGATTACCACTTCCACACTCCAGTGGTCTCTCCTCCTGCCGGCCTTCAGCCGTTCAGGTATCCCTGCACGTCTCTCTGACAGCCTGTTCTCCTGAACCGCGGTATGCATACTTTCCATTGACTTTGCTATTGTATTGCATATCCATCTGGACTGAGTTGTGTTCTCCTCCGGAGCCTCCTATCCACTGAAGCTATTGTTACCATTGACTTTGTTTCCTATTGCCTGGATAGCTATTGTGACTTTGTATACTTCAAGCAGTGCTTGTCAGTTATCGTTGTATTGTGGATATCATCGTGGGATCCAGTTCTGTGTGCCCCGTGTATACTCTGCTTTACATTCATCTCCTCGTGCCCCTCCTCACATATATATAGCAGTGGTACAACTTGCTGACGCAGACCACTGACTCCTGTTTCCCTGTGACACCTGTTTCAAGTATCCTCTCACATAAGCAGTGGTACAACTTGCTATACGCAGACCACTGACTTCCCCGTTACCTACCTGCACCTGGAATCCATTCCTTCACTATAGACAGCGGTACAACTTGCTATACGCAGACCGCTGACTCTCACTACCTCCTCGCTACTCCTGGACATTCCTCCTCACTATAGCAGTGGTACAACTTGCTATACGCAGACCACTGACTTTCCTCACGTTTCCTTGTCCATCTGGTTCCTCGTGTACATTCATCTACTCATTACCAGTTGCTGCTAGTCATAGACTTTCCTCGAGCATTCTCTCACCATCTGCTGTTTCTCCTGTTCCGTTGTCACCCTGCTACCAGAGGACCATAGTACCAGCTATATTACTCTGGTAAGTCCATCATCTGGTGATATCCTGGGCAAAGACTCCTAGTGCCCGTGACACTTTGGCAGATGAACCAGCATGCTGTAAGTGCAGAACCATGTTCTAGATAAAGGGATGTGCTGTACCCCAATGAGGAGAAGGTAGGGTCTTCTAGGGAAGACTCAATTTTTACAGTTTTTCCTCAATGATCTCCTTTCCCCTAATGTAGAGCAGCAGCCATGGACTGATCAGTAGAGGAAGCTTCTGTAATCCAGTGGAGACGAGACATTGTCTGTTTCATGAATACGGGGCTCCACAACAACATTTTTATATGGCACCTTCAAATGTCTAGTTACTGTATGCCTCTGATTGCATTCACTTCTCTTATTACTATAGACACAGTTCTGGAAGAATTACAATCACTTGACATTGTATAGTCTTAGTTTATCATCCAACCCTTTCTCAGGCTTATGAACGACAAATGTTGGGAGGATAAACTAAGACTGCATTAGAGAAAACGTATCCACTTTTCCCAAGAACTGACACTTGTCTGTTGTATAACACTTATTCCACACTTCGTTCCTCTCCTCCTACTCTGTATGATTAGGGTAAATGATTCACATTTACCATAGCCCCGTCAACAATACTCTTACAATTGTGTCTCTAAGCTAGAACCAGGTAATTCCATGGGTGGTGCTACCTGGGTTCATTAAACTAATATTTACATGTGTATCGCACGGTTTTCACCCACTCTTTCTATATCCGATTCTCTTGTAGATCAAGTTCAACGGAATCGCTGCATAGTAATTATACCCCTGCGTTTCTGCTTCTCTGCACTTCTCCCCTTAAATGTCTTTCTCTGAGATTCCACATCTCTGGACCTCACATCTCCCCTTCCTTGCTCTCCTGTGGAACTCTCTCAACTCCACCTATGTCTCATACAATCTATTACACCACAAGGGACAGTGCACAATGATTGGTGGGGTCAATATCTCCTGGGCCAGAGAGGAAACAGAAAGAACTTTGTTTGGGAGAGGGAGGTAGATCGAACATACTAGTGAGCAAAAAAAAAAGAAAAACAATTTTAAAAATGTAGATCTATGTATAACTCAATCAATTCATTGTACTTGTTTTTCTTTAATCATTTGATTTATAACATAAACTGACAAGCAACCTCTCTCTATTCTCTGCCCACAATATTACCTTACATTTTATCACTATTTATAAGCCATAAAGGCTTCCCTTATGAGCTCACATTCACGCTGCTAGCTGTGTCCATTTTATTGTCACTTGGTTTGCTGAGTATTCCCAAGTCACCAAACTTAATTTGTGTTTTGTTTCAGCTATTTGTCTGCCCTCCTCTGTTTATAACTTAGATTACCTTTCATTCTGTCATAATACTGCACTTGTCAATGTATGTGTCATAGTGCAGTGTTTCATACATATTTACAGCTTATTTTATAGAGGCAGTAAAATATATAAAGTGGATGCAGACCTGGTACCCAGAGGAAGAACTGCTGTACAGAATACTAATGCGGGAAGTAATAAAACCAAAGAACACAAAGCTTCAGTATATCAAATGAAAATATTCAGAACTTCCCGCTGAACATCAGCCCGATCCTATCGTTTTATCCAGATGATAACTTTCCGTATGTTACTGTCCTGGCACTGTCAATATATTCAGATTCCTTCATCTAAAATCAATGTTATGAGTAATTTATTTGAGTCAGAGGGCAGTGAGAAATACTTAAATCAGAAGTAGAAATGAGCATGGGCGCACAATGTCATCTAAGCTCTCTATATCCCTGCTGAATAGGACGTCTTGTTGCTTCCATCACCCGGCAGAGAACTCTGATGTGAATTAATTTCACTTATATTTTCTCTCCCTGCTTTTAAACCAAGCTATAAGGTTGGCTATAATGTGAGCGGATTACCATATGCCAATAAGATTTTCCGGTGGGTTTGAAAAGTGGAGATGTTGCCTACAGTAACCAATCAGATTCTAGTTATCATTTATTCAGTACAATCTACAAAATGATAGAATATGATTGGTTGCTATGGGCAACATCTCCACTTTTTCAAACCCACCAGCAACTCGCAGATGCCACAAAGATATAATTAGACATTCAACTCATATCTTAATATTTACACTAGAAAAGTAGCATTTGGTTAAAGCTGAAGGTAAATGCAAGAGTTTGGCAGCTATGAATATTTGGGCTGATGCAGAGTGAATACTACGCCAGTTTGCGTAATGTATCTTGTGTGAAATCACTCTGAACATGCACAGAAAATGGACACATCCATGTGCCCATGCAGATTTGTGTGATTCTAACACTTACAGCAGCCTGCGCCTGGAGAGGGACTGGGGCATTTCAACCTAGGCTAAATATGGAAAAGACGCATATTCACCTGAGCAACCAGTATTATTTGTGGGAGACCATGGATAATGACGACTGTCTCCAGCACTAGAGACCTACTTGCAATTATCTGTTTGCTGATTGGTGCTTTCTCCATTACTCAGACATGCATTGTGTACGTGTTTAAGCCAAACCTTGTTTTCGATCAAGATATGGAGATATATTTCTGTTGTATTGGAGACGCTTTATTGATGTCTAATAGAGAATATGCTTGTTCCACATAATACAAATGGATAAAAACATGGGCGCAAGGGGGACTTAAGTGTCTGCGACGGCGGTGTGTGCCTGGTGTCAAGAAGCAGATGGCTCAATATATATGTATATTTATATATATATATATATATATATATATATATATATATATATATATATATATATATACACACACATATATATAATGTATATATAATGTTAGTATGTACAGTGATGTATGTTTGATAGATGCATAAATTAGGTACATCTTACTGCCCTTATTGTGCATGTTGGGACAAAATAAAGTATTGTTCACAGTGGATTATAACACCTTTACCTTTGCTATAAAGCTACAACTCTTGACATCTAACAGCTTCACATTATACATGTGAAATCCACTTTTCAAATAACAGTTTTCAGCTACATACTGTATACATAACTGCTATGAGACCATGACAGTTCTATGTTCAATGTATTATAATAAAGTATATATTTAACTTTACTGGAGCAAAAAAAGTATTTAGAGTAGTTTATGAATTAGTTAGTATATATGAGTCTCCTGTTTGCAAAATGAATGGAGACAATTGGGCCAACAGTTCTCTAGTTCAATTGGTTCACCAATACTTTATTTCTGGTTCAAACAGAAAAGTAATTAAAAAAAAAAAAATAATATTAATTTTTGTTATACATTATTCTTCAGAGGCAATGTCTTAAACTACAATCACTCATGGAATAACAAGTGATGAAAAACCTAGTTAAATAAAACATAAACCCCAGTGTGTAGTAGTTTTATTCACCGGAATCAGGGAGACTGAAATGGATCATATAGTAGATTTAAGCAGTGATAGTTTACCAACTGCAGTAAAAGTTTTAAAACAAAATGGTAGTTTAGTGATTTTGTTGCATTAATCTTTGCTGGCCAGTAGGGGCTTAAATCAGTTTTTTAGAGAGAGAACAAAAGTAGTGGATATACAGATCCGCTACCCAGCAAAGGTGGTTATGTACAAATTTTCTAAAGCTTTTAAGTGGTTCTTCCTTGGAGATATGATGAGGTAAGATGACGTTATGTGACATAAATGTATTATGTATACTTACATTTCTTTCTGTCTCCACAGATTACTAGGAACAGTATTCCTTTATTTCTCCTTCCCAAATGATACATAGCTCATTGGAAATGAGAAAAAGAGGGATAAGGGTAATGCTAAGAAGGGTATAACAATTAGAAGTATTCCCAGGTACACAAAACTTTGAATTCATTTTTATGGTAATGTAATAAGATAAGGCAGTTTACAGGTCCCTGACGCCACCTAGTGGTCGAAATCATGTGAAGTTTGGTCCATAATACTCGCAAAGGACAGCAAAATATGCTTTTTCAATTCCGTGATGATAGTAACACCTGGAATGAAATTCGTAAGTCATCAGAGGGGACGGGATAGGATGCTAACCATACTCGGAAGGGAGAATTCCCAAAAGTGTATTTTGTTTTTCTTCCCATATTAGGAACCAGGAAATGGACAACTGCAGAGGATATCAGAATGCAACAAGTAGACTAAATGCAGAAAACGACAGATGGGTAGGAGGAAGTAAAAATTTCAAAACAACTGATATTTTTTTAATTCCTTCAACATGGATGAGAATTAAGGCGGTGCCCAGCTGTAGCAGATGATGTCCCTGACAGATGATACAAGAAGTCTTGAGACAGTTGCTAAGGACACAGAATGGCAGGACTTGGACACAGATGAGATCCAAACCAGATGTCAAAGATGACTGTACCCCACAAGACCCCCAATCGTACTTTGCGAAGATGATGACATCATGAAGAGACGAAAAATGAAGGAACAACCTTCGGATCTTAGATTTAATTGTTGAGGGATAATTTATTGGGGCGTACCTCGACATGTGTTGATTTTTTTTACTACTGTCAGTAAATAAGACAAAGCTTTTTCATCAGACATGCCGACGTAAGAGATCCTTTAGCTTCTCATCCCTTTCTTACTTGATATTCTGTACTAGAAATTGCCTTACCATAATTAAATCCAAACTCAAACATATATATATATATATATATATATATATATATAACCCTATTGATCACCGGTTCTCACAAACTTATAGGTGTTGCATACAATCACTAGGAACACTGATAAGAGATGTCTGCAGATATCTGTCAGTCTAACTGTAATGACAGACAACTGACATCAGGGGGAATGATGAAGAGTACATAAATAAACTATTATTTATGTTTCATTTTATAATTGAATTAGAAGGTGACTAGGAACAAATCATCCCACCCCACTAGAAACATATGGCTTGTGAATACCAGAGAATCAAGTTTTAAGCAGTTGGTCAAATTAGCATATGAAAGGCTGTGGTCTGTTTCCTGTTGAAAGGTAAACTCCTCCCACAAGAAAGGTTTTTTATATATACGTTTCACAAGGAAGAAGTCCTTTTGGTGAGCTTCTCGCAGCCTGACCAGTCATGCAGACAGAGCTTCTAGCTGAACATCAGGCAAGGCCTGGCTAGCAGTTATAATGGAGTTTTTGAATGAAATGAATGAAAGGTGAGTGAATCTGGGAATATATAGTATGTAATGTGTTTTTGAATGGAAGGTGGTTGAATCTGGACGCATATGTGGTAAAGTATATGAGACTGAAAGATCATTAGTGCAAGAGTTATTTGAGCTTGTGTTGGTTTATACATAGGTAATGGTATGGTGATAGTCTGATTTCTATGTGAGTATGTAGTCTAATAAGAGCTGGGGCCCTGTTGCTATAAAAGCTGCATTGGCAGTGAATTGGACCAATACAGGCACATGCTGTTGTTGGGATGGCTGACAATGTGTTGACTCCTGTAGTGCTGTACAATTCTTGGAGTTCCTGTTGTATTTGGGATAGATTGTTGGTTTAAAAGGAAGCATTTGTGTTATACATAGTTCTGTGTGGTTCTGTGTTGGTTTAATATTGTAATGGAGTTTTGTTAGGTTATTTGAGTGGAATTGTCTAAGTTCAGATAAACTAGATTTAGTGAAGTTTTGGTCATGGAAGAATTTGTGGTTTTGGCAAAGGTTATTCCTGGAAGGCTAATGGAGATAGCAAATGTTGTGTAATAGAAGTGTACGGAAATAGTTTGCTTTATGCAGTTTAGTGTAAATGTATAGTAAGTGATTGGATTGTTCAGGAAATGGTCAGATTGTTCAATATAACATTTTGTTAGACTGTTGGTTTAAAGGGCAGTTTGTAACTGAATCTCTGAGGATGTTAGAATTTAGATGCATAGAGAGTGATTGGATTGTTCAGGAAGTGGTCAGATTGCTAAATATAATGTTTTGTTGTTAGTTTAAAGGGTATTTTGTAACTCTGAATCTCTAAAATAATGTGGTTTATTGCTGGAAATGTTGGTGTAGTTAATATGGCAGCAAATTAAAATTGCATGTGTTTACAGCAGACCGAGTTTCAGACAGTAGAGGAAATGGATCTAGTAACTGGCAAACCTGTAAGATGGCTGCCATCTAGAAACTCTCATGTGAAGGGAATGTGAATAGTGGATAATGGCTGTTGGACTTTGGATTAGATAAGTGAAATAAAATGAAAGAGGGACAAATGTGGTAGAATAGGTAAGAATATTTGGAAGGTTAATATGTTTTCTTGGGTATGTGTCTCTCTCTCCCCCACAGGTCTCCCCCCTCCTCCCCCTGCACACACACATTGCATTCACACACCTAGAACAATAGGTAAAGCTTCACACACACACACACACACACATTCACACACCTTTAGACAATAGTTAGTCAAAACACACACACACACACAATGACTTGTATATTTATATAACAGGCAATAAATGTAATGTATGGCACCAAAATCTATACTTTGTGTAAAATATTGTTTCTCTGTTTACTGTTTTATAATATATACATAAGTTTTACAATTAGAATGTTAATAATACAACACATCTTAAATGAAACTATATTTTGTGTGTAGCTTTTCTTGAAGATATGAGCATAAGCTATTATATAAATATTGATCCTGTGGATGCAAGGGAAAAAAAGAATTATATTTCTTAGGTCAATTTAGAAGTACCATTGTGAGGAGTTGGTTGACGGTACTAGTCATATATAACGGTACTAAATGGTCATCCATATATTTGCCAGATTATTAAGAAGATAAAACCCCATAATCACCCTAGAAATCTTTTTACAACCAGTTATGAGCATAATGTCATTCATCCAGTGTTTTTAATGCCCCCAGAGCTCCCCTACATGGAGCGCCGGCCGCTGACATGAAGGTGAAGTAGCCAGTAGCTTCTTACATGTGAATCTGCTGGCTGCTGCTCTTCAGTGTCAGTGCTGTGGCACACTCCATGTCTGACGAACAGAGGGTGCTTCCCCTCACCTCCAACCTGCTATGGCAAGCTGGGGGAAGGATTTTAGGGTGTAGCTGGTCCTAGGGGGTGCAACCTCTGAATGTGGGAGGGGTTACATCATACTTGCTAACTTTTTAAATCTGTCCTCCTGGAGATCTCGGAGGACAGGTCATGTGACAGGGTATAGAAGGGGGCGTGGTTACATTGGCGCGTCACTATAGTCCCGTCCCCACTATAAAATACTGAAAATAATGGCATTAAATTGAGGGGGCGAGGTTTAATTATGCGATCGCACCATTAAGCCATGCCCCCCTATTCAATGCTGTGGTTTTCAGCATTTTATAGTAGAGGCAGGGCTATGGTGATGTGACAATGTCACCATGCCCCCCTCATCACAAGGATCCGGAAAGTTTGTCTACTCGTCCGGGACTCCCTGAAATTCAGGAGCCTCCCGGAAATTCTGGGAGAGTAGGCAGGTATGGGTTACACCTCTGAAATGGTGGGGGGCCCTATCTAGGGCACCCCCAGTGCTTATGTCCCCTATATAACAGTGATCTGTAAGCTGTCCAGTGGTGTTGCCTGGCAGTCTGGGCTCATAGCACAGTTGCCGACTTTCTTAAGTCAGCATCTGGGAGCTGCCTGGGGAGGTGGGCGTTTGCAAAACGCGCCATTTTGGCCCCACCCCCGTGATGTAATAACGCAACCATGATGTCATTTTACAGCAGAGGGCGGGGCCAAATGCAGCGATTCCTTGAGAATCGCGGCATTTTAGATCTTCACTAGGAAGTGGGCAGATGCGGGAGGCTGCCATACTTTCGTGGTTGTCCGGAAGACCTACCCGGAATCCGGGAGTCTCCCAGACATTCCGGGGGAGAGTTGTCAAGTATGGGGCATAATCAGAGCTCATGTGGCTGAAATCAATATTTGGGAGGTGTGCGAACCCTGTACTGTTTTTAATATAATGTGCCAGTAAAATGAAATAAACCGATTCTATCTGTTTACTTATCACTGGGATGCACCTCTCCCAAAAATGTACAATCATAAAAGTTGCAGGAGAGATCACGTTTGTATGTTGTTATTTGCACTATGTCTTTCAATGATATTTCCTTACAAAGTTAATGTGAAGACATTAACAGTTGCTGTTTTGGTGCAGACATAACCAGCGCAACATCTTCAGACAATCTAGGTGTTTTCCCTAAGGTCACTTAATGGGAATGTATGTATTGCTTCACAGCTGGTAAATGACACAGTAAATGAACAGAAAATAAACAGTGTGGCTTGGATATCCATCTGCATGATATTATCCTGTCCTGGCTTACAGGAAGTGAGCAATCATTTAGCCCTGACAGGTACACATTCTAACCACCTCTCCTGGAAGCTCAGACTTTTAGTACAGAAAGTTTAACCTCAGGCTACAGAGACACTCTGCAGGATGGAAAGAAACTGCTGCCCTGTGTTGTTGAATACAATGAGTAGAACCACAATGTTTTAGCAGTGCTTCATCCCTGTATAAAAAGCAAACTCATCACATGCCTGAGTCTGTTTAAAAAGGTCAGGAGACAGCAATTAATGGGCTTGTGCAGATGTATTACTCTCTGTCAGTAACACCAACAAATAATATACACATGTGCACGCTCATGTAGATAGAGAAGTAGATTGACAGGGAGATAGCCATATAGTGCAGTGGCTGCAGTAACATTTAGAGCCAACAGGTGGCAATACAAAGGCAAACCATTTTTCCAGTGATAGTTTATTAGGCATTTCTAGTGAGTTGTAAACTATTTTAGGGATGCAGACATACACCATGGACTGGGTTCATCAAGGCACTTACCTGTCGATTTTGAGTGTATCGTACACAAAATCACTCTGCGCATACCCAGAACCGGGAGATAAGTCCATGAACGCAGCCTTGTCCACTGCGTCATCGAAGGAAAAAGACAATTCCTGCGGCCTACAATTTCTGGAAGTGGACAGGGCGGGGAAGGGGCGTTTTGCCGTAGTCAATTTACAGTAGGGGCGTGCCAAACTCAAGCACATGCAGCAAAATCCGTATCCAGCTCTGGCCATCACAAAGGTACTTGTTTTTCTGCCGTATCTCTTCCTCCAGCTAATGGGCTAGTCTAGGTTCTGATCAGTAGTGATGATGGCTGTGTATGCAGCTATAACATGTGTTTGCAATCAGGAGCAACTGTAAAAATGTATTTTATGTTCAGTAGATATTAACAACATCCTAATAAATGTATTTCACTGGAGAAAAGAAGTAAACACTTTTTTATTATTAATGCCTTTATTATTACCATGTGACATTAATTCAAGAAATTTTTATTTCTCAGTGCGAATTTATAATCCACATAGGTATTGAATGTATCTTACAGTGTCTTGTGTAGTAGAACACAGCAGACCTGTCCCCAATTTCAAAAGTACACGTATCTTGAGATCCGTGCCTTTATGAATTCTGGAGTACGTAAGGCTTAAATACGTGCGTCTATAACAAACACAGGGTGCGCTCAGAATACGTACCTTGATGAATCAGGCCCTATAAGCATAAAATGTGTCTTTTATATTATCTACATTTATGAATATATTTCTCAACTTCAAATCCTGTGACCACTGCAGTGAACCTATTTAAACATTTACAGGTGCACTAAGGCACATGGCTATTGTGGGATAGTTTGTGTATGTGCTACAAACACAGGTTCCTTCACCTAGTAAACCATGAAGAAGTAGCACTTGTCTGTCCGTAGCCATCGAGCACTGCTTGTGGGGGGTCCATAGATGCTGGATGCGGGAATACATCTGGGGTCCGTTGATGGTGGATGATGCAGCAGAACTAGGTGGTTGCAGGTATGAAGTGCTATGAGGTCTGAGTTGTATGTTTATAAATGCTGATGTGTCAAGTATTGAATAGATATGGATTGTGGGAAAAATAGGTTAAGTGGGAAAAATATATATATGGATACTGTAATTGGATAGATGAAAGATGACAGAGGAGTAGACTAATAGTATATCTCTGGGAAACAGTGAAGTAATTTGGTTTATGGAATTTGGAGATATGGGGTGGCAAGGAAGAATTAGCAATGGATGTTAAGAGGTGTGGGGGGAGGATTTAGGGGGAAAGGAGGAGGAGAGAGGAGTGAAAGCAGAAAGATAGAATAATAGTAAATTAAACATACCTCAGGAACCATGAAGATAGGAGGCTACAGAACAAGTGTGTGTGTGTGCGCGTGTGTGTGTGTGCGCGTGTGTGTGTGTGCGTGTGCGCGTGTGTGTGTGTGCGTGTGCGCGTGTGTGTGTGTGCGTGTGTGTGCGCGTGTGTGTGTGGAGGGGGTGGGTGCTTGAGAGAATGAGGAGGAGGGGGGTGGAGGAAACCAGGGGATATGTGGCTGGAGAAAATTGTGGGAGATATCCTTTGTTTGTTTATCCCTCTGATTTCTTTGAGACCCTTGCTGCTGACATATAGACTCAACAGTCAGAGGGCAAATTACACAACTAATAGTGAACAAACAAGTGGCATGTTTGCATAATAGTAGCAGTTTGTGCAACCCCACCTGTCAACATTTAAGAATTGTACAATGGATATAAAATGCATACATCCATGTTTAACACAACACAGTCAAAGTAATATAAAATACAGTTTGGACAAGTAAAGGTGTCCAGCAGGCCGTTTCTATATTCTCCATCTTGTCACACTTGCCTTTAACTATTTGACCCACTGTCTCTCCTCCCACTCTCCCTTTGACTCATTTCAATCAGGATTCTGCTCACTCTTCACTTGACTGAAACTGGTCTCACCAATTACCTACTTTTAGATAAGGAAGAAGACCATTTCTCCCTACTCATATCCCTTGATCTAAATGTTGCTTTCGACAGTGTCGATCACTCTTTTCTCCTTTGGCCTTCGTGACACTGTCCTATCCTGCTTTGCCTCCTACCTCTCAGGTTTCTCCTTCGGTGTCTCTACTTTTGTCTCTTGCTCCCTTCCTCTTCTTCTTGCTCTTGGTGTTCCCCAAGACTCTGTTCTTGGCACTTTGTTCTCCTCTCTTGGCAAACTCATATGCCGCTTCGGCCTCCACTACCACTTCTATGCAGATGACACCCAAATATACTTTTCCTCCACCAACCTCTCACCCAATTTTCAACCCCATCTGTCTAATTGCCTCTCCTCCATCTGCACCTATACTTCCTCCAACACTTCCCCTTCATTTCCTCCCACATTGACTATTGTAACCTCCTCTGCATTGGCCTTCACCTCAACTGCCTTTCCCTCTAATTCCATCCTGAATGCTGCAGCTGGACTAATCTTCTCCTACCCCCACTCCTCATCTGCCGGCCCACTATGTAAATCCCTTCACTGGGTTTCCATTGCATTTAGGATTCAGTTCAAGCCGTTCATCTTCGCCTACAAGACCCTCACTACCACTTAGTCTCCATACATCTATGACCTCATCACGAGATACACCCCTGCCTGTAACTTTTAACTCTCTTCACCTCTCATAAACTTCTACCACTCCTGTCTCCAAGACTTCTCCCATGCTGCTCCCACCTATGGAAGTCATTGCCTCGCCTGACCTTATTCTCTCCCAATATACAACCCTTCAAACGCTCCCTCAAAACTCACCTCTTCGTGCTTGACTACTCTATCCCTTCCTCCTGTCCACTACCTCTACTTCCTCTATCAACACATCCACTCATGTCCTATTTGAACCTACTGTCTCTCATTAGTCCCTCATTCCCTCATGTCTGTCCACCTCTTGCGACCCTGATGTCATGTCCAAAGCTGAATCTTGTGCTGTTTGTTCATTCACATGCCTGGAGTTCTTATGGGTATCCATGCTAAGCTGTAATTGCTTTCTCATGACTATCCATGTAAATGTGTTATTATTCATATATCCTTTATTATGTGTAATAGATGCATGTATGCCCTAACTGTAAGATATATGTTATATCTGTAAGGTGATTGCTATGGAAACTGTGGTGCCTTATAAATAGACAACGATGATGATGATTTTTTTTAAATCTGTTAAATTCAGCAAGTAAATAGTAAATGTACATTAAAATGTGCAGAAGAATCAGTAATTTAGCCTCATAATTAGTGCATGTGAGGATTGGAAAAATTGTATACACAAAACAATGTAATGCATGTAAAATACAGCGATGATAATCAGGGCCATCTTTTCCATTGGGCACGATGGGCAGGTGCCCGGGGGCCCCACGGGCAAGGGGGCCCCATAGGCAAGGCTCTTAATAAGAATAAATAATCCTGCAAAAGAAAAACTACAAGGGTCACTGAGCAAGTACATTTAAAAAAAGCAGTGCATAGGGGCCCCGATGCACTGCTTTGCCCGGGGGCCCGTAATGTTGTTAAGATGGCCCTGGCGATAATCAATGAGCGACTCCCAAGTAGAATAGAGACAGTGCTTGATACTACCTATAAGCTGTAATACAAAATATATACAGTATGTAAATAAAGAGCAGTGGCAGCAAGAAGCAGTAACAATGACCATTAAACATTTAAATAGAACATACAGCATAAAAATATATTTCTGTTGTAGTCATTGGGCCTGATGCTGAGTTGGATGTACGTCCGATTGCGTGCATGAGCCCCAAAATGGGGGGGGGGGGGCATGGATATTTGCTCATGCCGTGTGGTGAGCATTTGACTCTTGCTAAACACAAAACAAAAACATCTGGCGCTAGGCTTATGTATACTCCAAAAAAACCTATATTTGTAGTAAGTCGCAGCTGTAAAATAATAGGACCTTGCTACATGTCCTTAACGTAAAAAACACAAACAGAAAGAAAGATAACAGCGCTGACAAATGTATTTATCAATCCCAATTATTCCTGACTATGCACCAGAGAGGAAAGCATCTAAAAACAGAGTGGCTCTCTTAAAAACATACATTTATTGAAACTAATACAAATATATAAACATCATAAAAAAACATGAAAAGTCACAGTGGTAGACAACAAAAAGGGAATTAAATAAATCCCTCAATAAAAGAGTGGGATTGTGGACAATGATAGAAACATGCACAGCGCATCTTATAGCACCTGTCTCTTGCACCTCCTTGGAGGCTGAATGGGTGAGGGAAGGGGCAGTCTAACGTAGGTCAGGTTCAGTAAGGACAAGTTCACGCAAATTGTGGCTGATGCAGACCAGCGCGGAGATGCTCATACGTCTGTCAGGAGCAGAATGTTACAAAATGGTAAATCCCATTTACATATAGGGCTGGATTCATTAAGGTATGGAAAACAAATGCAAATTGTGTTTATTTTTTGTTTTTTGTTTAAATGCATGTAATTCGGGCACGCACGTCCGTGTTTAACAAGGAGCGGATCCGAAGAAACATCTTGAATATGGGTCTAGTTATGTTCTGCTCTATCAGACATTGCAGGATACATCCAATACATATGTAGCATTTGAAGTCCCAGCAGAATGCACAGAAAAAAAAACCTCATTAATGACAAAACATTTTTTTTTCTTTCCCATAAAATACATTTATTAGTATGTTATAAATGACCATTGTACATAAAATGTATTTTTACAGCTGCTGCTGATTGCAAACACATGTTCTAGCGTGCCTACATGACCGTCATCACTATCAGTCCACACTTACACCTGCCCTGTAGCTGGTGAAAGTGATACGCCAGAAGACCATGTACCTGAGAGATGCCGAAAGCTCGAATCAGATGCTGCTGCGTGCGCTCAAGCTTGGCACGCCCGTTTTGTACATTGACTACAGACATCCGTTCCGCCACTGCAGTCATAGACTGTTGTAAGGGTTTTCAGTAAACACTAAATATACGGTAAACCTTTTGGGTTGTGTTCAGGCGCTAAATAGGTGCGTGTATTGTCACAATTATTATTATCAACCTTCTGCAAAGACTTTATAGGGCTTACAAATACTCCTGCAGCTCCTATCCAAGAATTTTGTGAGCAAATCCACAAGTAAATCTATATAATTATATACATCAACAAGGAGCGCAATGAGTAATGATCTAGAATAGCCTTAGTTATATCTTGATGTCTAATATATGGGAAATAAATAAATAACAATACAAAATAAAAAATACAGCTGCTTACATATAGCAAGTCTAATACATAGATCAGTCGCCAGTATTATGTGTCTCTATCTTTCAAACCAATTCTGTTTATGTTCGTGTTCAATCTCTTCTTCTTTAACATAGTCAGATAACTAAGGCCACTTATATTATTACTATCGTTTGAGTGGCAATTCTATCATCATTTTGTGGGATTTATGTTTTTATGTTTTATATATATATATATGAATAAATTGTTTTTATCTATGTGGATGGTGAAACAATATTTTAAATATTTTTAGGTATTTCTAGATCATTACTCATTGCGCTCCTTGTTATTGCATATAATTAGATTGTTGTAAGGGTCCTTTGCGCTCGTAGATGACTTGGATATTCTTATGCTCAGTGGTGCATGGTCTGTTCCTGGCATCCGCAGGCGAATTTCCACAAAATACAGCACATATCAGCATTTATGTCTCTTAATGAATCAGGCCCGTAATGTGTGATTACATATCATATGATGTGTGATCGACATATGATTACAACTGCTTATAACATGCTAAACTGTGATATAAAACAGATGACAGCAAACTGTTCTAATCCACTGCTAGCTATGTGCTCTTGAGCATGGGCCAATCAGTGAATAATTCAAGGGCAAGGACAAGATTTGCACAGGGAGGATTCCAACTCTGCTTTTCAGCACAAAATTCATATGCTGTGTATATACATGTTCTACAATACAATATACAGCATATACAGTATATATACCAAACATCATTCATGCATTTTGCTCTGGAAATGTCAACGCTCTGCAAAGAGGAATCTGCAAGTGCGTGTGAAGTGCTAGACATGGCAGTACAACAATTTACTTCATATTTTAATCAATATATGTGACCTATATAGAGGACTTCAGTGCCTGTAAATTTCCCCTTCCATGTGTTTACTTATGAAATGGACGAGACAAAAATTCTGTAGGCACACATTGATCAAATAATAAAGGTGACCTACCTCTAATATATATATTAAAATCACAGAACTTACATAGTGCAGGTTCATACCTCCCAACTTTGCAGATTGGAGGAGACTATCTCACCATTCTGCCGATGAGGACTTTTGTCTCGATTCCAGGACAGTTGGTAGATGTGTGCTACTAAGCGATCCCCCTTTAATGCAGTGCGTACCAGTGAAAGGTGCACACAACATTGAAGTGTTATGGAGGAGAGGATTGGGGGCGGTTCAACACAACCCAATGGGATGTGGCCACGCCTCATCTACATTAGCCACTCCCAATCAAAAGTGGGAGGTATACAGGTTTGCAAACATATACATAGGTCAATCTACTGCGATGAGTCATCTGTGCAATAGGTTGGTACTTAACTAACAGTGAGAACAACCACGATCTCTTAGTAAGTCCAGGTAATGAGAGCTGTCACAATGGTTTACAATACAGTATATCAAACAATGGACATCAGAACTTACCGTTACTATGTTACCCACAAACACTCCAAAAAGATGTCATGATTACCTGGACCCAGGCTCACCTCCAGCAGACACACCATAAGAACTTCACAGTAAATGGAAGACGTGGTCATTCATTTATTGCCAGATGTTCGTGAGTGTGGGGCAAAATATTGCACAATGGGCAAGAGATAAATCACCCAGGTTCTCGATGGCCAAATGCTAAAACTAATGTGATCACATATTATAATATAAGCTATATTATAGTAATCAGTTATAGATGGCAAGATAGCATGAGGAAGCTTAACTTGAGAACTCGGTCAAAAGTTGCAAGTACAACATCTCACGGCCGAGATATGGGCACAATCAGCGCTGGTCACAAAACCAGTATGTCAGTGTTTTATGAATAGGAGAACACAGCCCCCACTGTAAACTATAAGGATATTAGAAGTCACCAAGGAGTTCTGTGCCTATGTAAAGGCACAATGTCAAATGGCAAATTTTGCATACATATATTATCGGGCACATATTTATTTTATTCCCATAATAATTTACAGTATTATTCTTTATCATACCTAATTTTAGTTTTCTTAATGATGACACCAGATCTAAAAAATTAGTGACAGCCCCTGAACATACTCTTTTATTATTTACAGAGCTTGATACATATATAACATCACATCTTGCGTATTATAATAAAATAAGCTACTCTGGAAAGTGGGAGTGATAGGTAAGAAAATAAGTGGAGAAAAACTAAATAGTTTAACTGAGCCAAACTTAAAAATCCATGTTAGACAGAGTGCCAGCGCATTCTTTCCCCTCTCAGATCTGGGAATGTCTTTTCTGACAGTGTTTGAGATGTGTTTTATTTTATGTGACATAACGTATCTGTATGTGTAGTCTGCAGACTTTACACACTGACAACCGTGCAATTCCCTAATGATTGTCATTTAATGATCTATCAAAATACTATTATAAATATTTGCACTTTTCATTACTTCCAAGGTGATGGTGGGATCATTAAAAGGTTGTTAAGTTCAACTGTGAGCAGCCTGAAATGAACACACTGTATACTACTAGTAACTATAAACGTTCTGAAGGATTGAGCAATGCCAGGGCTTGTAATGTAAGCTGCAGTGTGAGCCCAGCATCTGAGGACTTAACTCAGGTTCACGTGTACTTTCTACCTTATCCTTTTAAGGAAACTGTTAATGCTTTGTGCAGTCATTAGGCTCTAATAGGCATGTTTCCCCTGAAGAACCTGATATGTTTTTGAACGTATCTTTTAACCAGAAAGTCCTGAAAAAGCTGTGCAAAGGTTTTATATCAGGATATTTGCCGTAAAATTGTATTCAAATAACTTGCAGGAATGCAACGACGTCTTGTGAATAACTATGTACTTTATCAAAATGAGCAGATGTAGATTTCCACGTGTAGAGTAAATATGGCAAATGCTGCTGGCGTTGGTGTCCTTAAACATAAAGCTGGTACTACTGAGTCTTTTACAGACCGGCTGGGTTAATGAGCTTTGTACCATGCCGGAATATTTAGCTTCATTGCTGTGTTAATTCATACATCCACAATCGGGGGAGTGCTGGCAAATATTAGCCCGGGGGGGCAAGACTTCACTCAGCTGCCTATTAGGAACATTTTAAAGGAAGAAAATGCAGGTGGCCCAGTGCCCAAGCCAAAGGTAGCCCACTATGGGACCGGCCCGGGGACCAGATGCCTCCCTGCCCAGCCTGCCCCTGTCCACAATAATTATTATGAGTTAGCCACATATTATTATATTGCATAATTATTATGAGTTAATCACATATAGCCACAAACTTATCACAAGGGGAGTTTACTTAAAGCTTGAATCAATGAATCAATGAAGATTTCACCAGGAGAGCAGAGAAAAGAGAATGATGTTTTCATTACTGTTCTTACTTGTGTGAGAGGTAGGTAGGGAGGCAAGTGCTGCATGAGCACGATGTCTACCCCTATCTGACAACTTTATGCCAGGAACTTTGCCTCCAGTCCAGCCTTGGTTAATGCTGCTCGGGCTGTCTGCTCTAACATAACTTAGCAATCTCAGCACTGAAAGTGTAGTTTTATTATTATTATTATTATTATTATTATTATTATTCTTTATTTGTTAGGCGCCACAAGAGTTCTACAGCGCCGTACATAGCACAAACAGTAGACTAAACAAGGTGAAACATTACAAACAGTAAACAAAAAAGTACCAAAACTTCAGAGACTCCAGGCAGGCTAATGCAGTAAAGACGGAGCAGAAGAACAGGTATGGAGAACAAAGGGAAGAGGGTCCTGCTCAAATGAGCTTACATCCTAAGGGAGAGTAGACAGAACTCAGGCACACAGGGAGCAAGTTGAAGTACGTGGAGAGAGAACAGGGGGGCAGGGAGCTGAGAGGGGGAGAACAGTTTTGGAAGTAAAGGTTAAATAAATATTGTCTGCTCTCCTCCCGCGACCTCACTGACAGCCTGCACACATCACTGAATCAAATGCCAGGACGGGTTGTCATTGTATACCTGTAAGTTGTCTGACAGTGTACAGCGCTGAGCAACGAGAGGCAGCAATTCCACATGTTTGTTTGTTAGTCTTCAGAGCCTGATTATTAGTAGGCTGACAAGGCTGCAGCTTAGGGAGCAAGGCCTCTGAGGGTGCACAATATTTTTGGAGGTGCAAAATTTTGAGAGGTATTAACTGAAATGAATTTTAAAATATAAGAGAGTAGTTGTTCTCCAAAGTAAAGAGAAAGCATAAAAAATGTAGTAAGGTTTTCCTATGGTAAAGGATGAAGGCAATGAGCCATCCTTGCGTGGTCGCTTGAGGAAAAGCGAGTAGGAGAGACAAGGACGGCAACAGGGCAAGCATGACTGCCCCATTCATCCTTGACATCTACACCCTCAGTAGCGCTCATTCATGCAGAAATGATTGACAAAGATTGCCATGACCCCTTTAAAAAGCCAAGTGGAACTAAGTATCAAAAACACAGGAACATAAACATTGGTGGGGGGGGGGGGGGGGGGTGAAGTAAGCTGGATTTTAAAATAAGGACAGGTTTGTTTTTACCCACTGTGCATTGGCCTGGCACGGAAGGCGAGGGAGGAGCTACAAGCATAAAAATAATATATATTCAGGAGCTGTAATATAAATTACTATCAATATCTGGCAGGATCAGGTGCAGCTGCAAAATGGGCAAGGTCACATCCACAATAAAATGTACAAAAAGAAAAAGCAACCAGCACAATATAACCCCCAGAGATACGTTTAAAATGGTGTAATATCTCAAGTAATCAAACCGGCATGTGGAATGATATAACAAACATATTTATTGCAAATAATATAAAAGATTGGTGCACCAATTATAGGTATAAAACATCAAATCTCAACATATAAAGCCAAGATGGTGGGTATAACCACTAGGATTACACCTTGCAGTGTAGCACTTTATAAATAATTTCTTATGTATAATAAAACAGCATTAAAATAATGCAATGGTATCGTGGAAACCAGTGTGTCCATAAATCTCAGAATCATCAATTAGACACTCATCAGGTCTTCATACCATAACGAAATGTTGCGTATAATGTATGATAGCGGAATATTGATCCAGATTAAAAAGTCACAGATCTCAAATATGGAACTTAAGGGTCTTTACCTAATATAATAATGTCCATAGACCGTAAAAGGTGTAAGATAGGAACAAATGTAAACAGTACTGAACCGCTGGAAAGATAACTCACAGACTTCCCCGCTGGATAAGATGCTAACGGAACTCCCAGTAGCCGGCGGTCACGTGATTTCGTGGGTGCGCATCCTCTAGATGTTCATCCGGATACAAACAACAGTAGAAAAGTTCCTGGATAGTAAGCGGTACACAGTCCCGATTGACAGTGGCAATAAGATTCTTTCAAGTCTTCAATAAATGGATGATCGGACACACTGCAATGTTAACTGCTGACACGTTTCGTCTGTACTAGGCAGACTTTTTCAAAGCATATTAGACTTTGGCGGGCTGAAGTCTTAATCAGGCCCTGTTAGTCTTCCATGCATAATTGTGCTTATTATTCTGCCCAGAATTCAGACTGCACTACAGAGCAGAACAAATAGACCCTATTTTTTTTATAGACAAAATTCTGTTGCATTTATAAACACATTGCATAACAGCTGTCTATGGAATATCGACATAAACGCAGAACTGGAAGACTGTATCACCGAATCTTTACACTTGTGAGAAACACTGTTATTCGGAATAGAAGTTGATTAACGAGATATTCCACCACAACTTCATTTTTTTTTTACTCACCTTGACTGATGACAGACATGGCATAGAGGTAAAAGACAGGCTGATGAGCAAGTGATGGAAAGTGAGAGGGAAACCTAGTTTTCCCAAACAGATTTGTACATGAGCCAGAAGAGCTTTGCACAGTTTCCACTCTTTTATAGACGAGCATGTGTAGAACTTGATGGCAAGTACCTAGTCACGGCTATAACCACCTGATATGTCAACACTTAAAAACCCTAAATTATATACACTGACAGTGCTTTCCATAGTACTGCACATAGTCAACTCACTAGTGCAAGGTTCTGTATATATATCACCTATGTGGTTGTGTGCTGGATGTCTGGCCCATATGAACTGTCAGATTTCATCATAATCCTTCAAGAGCAGCAATAGATATAAACAGTAGAGTTTCATGGAGCTCCTAATTTATGTTCTTCACTATGCAAAAGAATTTCAGTTCAAAATGTGCAGTTCATTTCACTAGCAATTTGCCATTTGCTTCAGTTTGCAGAATCCCATCTCCAAATGGCCTTACCCACTTAGCCATCAACATTCTCTGTGGGAGCAGCAGGCAAGAGTGAAAGCAAGAGAGAGGTGCTTAACAGTTATAATTTAGGGTTTTTAAGTGTCGACATATCAAGTGGGTATAGCTTTGACTAGGTACTTGCCATCAAAGTTCTACACAAGCCATCAATCCTGAAACAGCTCAGAACCTACAAACTTCAAAAGCATCATTTGTAATGTTATAATTTTTTACCAAGTGTGCAGGGAGGATAATACAATTGTCCTGCTGTACATTTTCTTTCTGTCTAATACGTCTAGTTTTGTGATTCTGTGCCACTATAATCTGCAAACACAGATTGCTTTGCATTGCATACACCATACAACTGTTTGCAACCCACAACACTTATTATTCTAAATAAATAAGATGTAGAAGATGATGCATTGTCACTAATTTTCTTTACTTCATTGCCACTGACACTAGCATTGCTTCTTTTCTTGCATAATGTGCATATCCATGTAGCATTGTCTAAGCACATTTGCTTGTTTGCCTATGCCAGATTTAGGCTTATCTGGCAGAGTTCCATCCTCATATAGATGTCAGCCTATTGCAAGATTGCAGTATTACTGTCTCATAATGCTCATCCTCCTTTGCTTCACTGCTGCTAGGACCTATCATATTGGGGCTCAATTAGAGTTAGTCACATATGCGCTCTGAATGTTTGCAGGGAAAAGATGCAGGCAAAAAAGCGTATTTAAGTGCATATGTTTAGTCTTCTCCCTTCTCAAGATGCATCCAGCTCAAAAACAATAGCCTTTGCACCAGGAGTATATAATCAGTAACAAGTGTGTATACTTATACCCCATAATAGTGTAGATGGGCAACACTGTGGCTTAGTGGTTAGCACTTCTGCCTCCCAGCACTGGGGTCATGAGTTTCATTCCCGACCATGGCCTTATCTGTGTGGAGTTTGTATGTTCTCCCTGTGTTTGTGTGGGTTTCTTCCGGGTGCTCCGGTTTCCTCCCACACTCCAAAAACATACTAGTAGGTAAATTGGCTGCTATCAAAGTTGATCCAAGTTTCTGTGTGTGTGTATGTATGTTAGGAAATTTAGACTGTAAGCTCCAATGGGGCAGGGACTGATGTGAATGAGTTCTCTGCACAGCGCTGCGGAATTAGAGGCGCTATATAAATAGCTGATGATGATGATTTGGCTTGACAGTGTTAGCAGTAAATGCTAACGTTGCATTACCAATTTGTACACAAGATAATAATATAATTAAGTGTCATATACACAAGAGGGAATAGTGTCTTGACATTGCTATTAATAATTGCTAAAGTCGCATTTTCAATATAAAATCTTTATATAGAAAGTGGCACTAATGACAAGTGCAGACATAAATAGGAATTTTTTAGCTGCATATTTGAAAGCACATTTTGAGTTTTTGCATCAAATGTGTATGTTAGTAATACAATTGTCCCGTGACAGTGTCAAGATGTGACTTTATAATGCTAGTAGTAAATGAGAAAGTCACATTACCATACTTGTACATAATATAAAAATGTAATTATAATCATATCTACAAGTCTTGACAGTTATTATTAAATGTGAAACTCACATTTTCAATATAGAGTATAGAATTTAATTAAATACAAACACCTCCACATCTGTAGTTTACCCAAATCTAAATGTAAATGATGTAATGCGAATATACGTCCGTGACTTGATATAATATAGACGCAACGCTAATAATTTAAGTACAGTCAGCTGCCAGGGCCAATACACAGTCAGCCAATCATAAGCGGCTACTTAGTCCTGCTGATAGCAATTGTTATCATTGCATAATGCTGTACGTACTTCTAGTACCTGCCTTCTAAAGGAATATCTGGTGACGTGTCCATGTCTACTTCTCTCACAATCATGTGAACATGCACTTATTCTACTCAGCCTACGCTTGCCCATCCCTACCAGCTCCTGTTCCGCCTCTCAAAGGGTTAGGGGTCGGTAAGCAAAAATCTACATACGGACTTATTGGTATGCTTTTTCTATGTGCATGCATAGTACATAAATACATATCGTACTCAAAATATGTGGCATACACTCTAATTGAGCACCCTACTGTATATAAAGCAGTGAGTTTTGGAATTATTACAGTACTGAATGTAAAAATTGAGGGTGCAAAGATGTAGGCAATTTGTACAATGGAAATAAACACTGCAGAAATCTAATCTACTCCAATAGATTGTGAGCCAACTAGAGCTAACAGAACAGAAGTGAAGATGAAAATTAGAGTAATCAGAGTCACTGATAAGACACAGCTTATGTCAATAGCACAATATCCCAAATAGTAGCATTCACAGTGCAATGCAAGTGCCAGTAGGACTGTAAATCTCTTTATTAGGCTATAGTCATGTGACATTTCTTGATCACTTCTGATTGGCTTCTAACATCCCATGCACTGTGATTGGCCTGATTTTCCAGGGAGTGTAAATTATTAGTCGAATTTTGGGCAAATCTGGACTGATGTGCGCATTAATTTGCCACTTGCTCAAATTCAACTGATTTTTTAGAATAAGCAGATTTGATTTGCCCATCTCTTTGATTTGCCAGAAGGTGCTGCCAAACCATTGTAGCTAAATAGCTCTGCATTCCTTCTTATAAAATCTCATTATTGTAAACATGTTGTAGGTGCTGCAGTATCATCAGTCACTTCTTCTTGTTGCTGACCCCACTATTCCAAGCTCTCCAAGCTCTCCCCTGATTGTTGTTTTAAATGACAATTTATTTATTTTAAAAAAAAAATCAAGATTACTGGTCCTGTATAGATTTGATAAATTATTCCCTTATTTATACATTATACATTTCATAATTTTAAAATGCATCCTTAATTCAAAAAACACATCATATCAGTTTGTTCCCAATGTGCTTACTTTTAGTAACTCATCTGTCTTTTTTTTGGCAGTTTTCCTGGCATTATTGACTAAACCATCGGTGGATTAATCCTACCACACATCGTCGCCCATTAAACAACCCAGGTTCAAACCACCCCATAGTAAATGCGTCAGTTTGGGGCACTAAACCACCGGTGATGTGCGGCGGTTTAAATCTGCCAGCAAACACTTTTTTTAGTACGTCTACACTCAGCAGGGATGATAGCAGTTTAAAATGGAAATTGCGGTTAAAATTGTCTTCTAATTTTATCACTGACATATTGCACGTAATATTTTATACAATGTGGTTTTGTGAGATGGAAAGTTCATTTGAAATGGTCTCTTCTAACGAATGTAAAAAATGCTATAAAGAGCAATTAACATGTATACATGTGCACCATGTTGTTCTGTGTGTTAAACATGTATGTTTAAAACATTTTAAAGACATCACATTTTTATCCCAGATTTTCGCTCTTCAACATAATAGGTGAAGACACACAAGTAATTGGTAAATATAAAATAAAAGCTACACCAGTGGCGGATCCAGGGGGGGGCGATCGGGGCGATCGCCCCCCCTAGCAGGGGCTTGCTGCCGGCGGCTGCACAGTCTGTGCAGGTCCGCTCGGCAGTGACAGGCAGGGACAATGTGCTGCCCGGCTGCTGTGATTGTGTTTTAAACACAATCAGAGCATCCGGGCAGCACACTGTCCCTACCTGTCACTGCTGAACGGATCTGCACATAGTATGCAGCCGCCGGCAGCCTCAGATGTCAAAAAGGCGGCGGGGCCTAAATTGCCCCCCCCCCCTAAATCGCCCCGGGTAGAAGTATTCTCTAGATCCGCCCCTGAGCTACACTAAATACCTGAAAACATTATTCCAGTACACACACACCGACATGCCAGATTTAGAACTGCACTATAGCAAACTACACATTTCTCATACGATTATAATGCTCAGAAATGACATAATTGTTAATGCATACTAAAATATGATTTATTATGCAGTTTTCAACCCAACCACATTTGCCATTCATATTTACCATGTTATTTTGCAAATATCCCTTTGCTACTAATGCTTTCTTGAATCTGTGAACTTTTCCGTCAGAGTTGCCTTTGGTTTTGGATCCAATTACATGCGACCCTTTTAGTAACTTTGTAACTTTTTGAGGTCTGGAGCTGGATGACAGATTTAATTTCTTCATCTATTTCTACTTCTCAGAGATGGGCAGTCTTTGCATCTTCTTCAACGACATTGACTCAGGTTGTGGAATCCTCTTGCTCTATATTTTGGATCTTCTATATGAAGTTAGAGGTGGTACTACTCTCTCTTCTACTTTAATAGCTGGATCACCAAATTTAACTTCAATGTCACTTTGCTCGTTTTTCTGTGTTTTTTGATTGAGCTTCTTGCTCTGCCTGATCTACTTGTGACATTTTGTGAAATTAAAAGTGTAAAGAGCCTTCCTCAATCATCATGCTTCTGCTAATTGTTATCATGTTGGTATCTTGGTATACAATTCTGTTTCCCTCTTTGGTTCCTGCTGCAGCTTATCAGAATTCCTTCCTATGCAGGAGCTTCCAACTTGATACACTTTTCTTTTGGAATATATATATAGGCCTTGCGTCCAAATATGCTCTCTGTCACGACCCTTGGTAATCCAGCCCTTACTTCAGAAGTCTCCTAAGAAATTACGCACCCATCCAAAAATATATTTTGCCATCAGAACCTCTCTCTACTCACGCCTCAGGGTAAGATTGCAGGTATTTTCCAAAATGGTTCAACAGCTCTGCTGTTGAAGACATAAAATATGTCCAAATAACGTCACTGCCACAGGAGCAGGATTTTTATGCCACCCGGCACCTGTGCAGGATTTAAACCGCTGAACTCTGGGTTGGAGAAGTGAGGCATTTGTGCACTGAGCTACAGGCTCAGTTGACAACTTGCTGCTTTATATTTAATTTCCATTTAAATCATGGAATTGCTTAATGATCTGCAGTTGTAATGTATTGCGACAATGCAGGGCTTGTTACCACAGGTTCAGGCCTATATAAACATCTTCATGTGAACATGCAACCTGACAGTTTATTGATTCATCTTCTTGGGCCTGTGCTACTGATAGACTTCTTTGGATTGCTTACTTGTGTTTGACTTTGGCTGTGGATGACTATTCTACTGACTTCCCTTTTAATTAGGCTATTGGATGCATACTCTATTTGAGGACTTGTATTTTCTCTTCTGCAACTGGAATCCACCAGTTCAAAGACCAGAACCTTACAACTTTCCTAGTAGTTAACGGATTTCTAAATAAATATGAAATGAGGTCATTATCATTGTAAAAAAGCCTCTTGACATCTTGTACAATCATATGGTGTTTTACACCTAGGGACTGACCTGCATAATTGCAGAAGGATGGCAGACAAAACCACTTGCAATGAGTATGTTTGGTAATAATTGTTTGACCTGTTATAAATACAAAAAGCCAGATTCAGAAACCAAATGCATGACCTTACAATTAGAGAATCATATAGGACCTAAAAGAGGAAAGTTGAGACAGAGGTAAAGGAAATGTACCAGCCTCAGAGTGCCCAGGTACAGGTCACTACTTGGTCCCCTAAGACTAATAAAGTTCTTCTGTTACTTGTTCTATTCTAGGAAATAGGTAGAATGTTTCATATACACATATATTAAAATATTCTACAATATCTTCTGTTCCCCTCACCTCTAAATCTATCACTGCTGTTTCTAATCAGCGTATCATTTATCCTGTTTCACCATCTCTATCTGTGACCATTGGACGTATCACTGATCATCACACTTTCTTACTAACTCCCACTTCTCATGTTAACCACCTAGGAAAACATCTAGCGCCTGATGCAGAGTTGTACACAAGTGTTAGCACTAGGTACTGGCTGTTTTGTTGGTCCAACCTGTTCCAGCTGAACAGTCATCGGAAATAAATAAAGAGATTCTTGCGTCTGCAACACTTTGTTTGTGGTCACAACACCCAACTGAAGTGGGCCCTTTTCTCACAGCACAACGTTATAATTCAAATGCTGTTTCCAATTACCTATCAGAGACACCAATATAACTGGAATAGTCTTCCACAAGGCTAAACACAAAAAACTGCCTCTTCTCGTACATCTTAAGGAAAGATCCTTAGATTGTAAGCTTGTGAGCAGGACCTTCTTCCCTCTTTGTTTGTATTACCCAGTATTGTATATTATTGTGTTTGTCCCCAACTGTAAAATGCTACAGAATTTGCTGGCGCTATATAAATAAATGTTGGTGAGGATGATGAGCTAGAAGACATTTGTATTTCCAGCAGGATCCGTCATCGTCATCGTCCAGTATGTAGATGATCTGTTGCTACCCTCACCATCTTTGGCAGCTTGCAAAACTGACTTTTTGCATATTCTGTCTCAGAAGGGACACAGGTGCTCTAGGGGGAAACATCAGCTCTGTTTACCAAAAGTGTAATATTTAATACATGACATTTCAGGAGAGGAACAGTCCGTCTATGCCAAAGGAATAGAAGAGATTCTCAAGCTTCCAAGACCTACAACTGTCTCCAGGATGAGAATCTTTTTGGGCTTTCCTGTGGATTCTGGGTAATGCTTCAATTGTTAAGATCCTTGCAGCTTTGACTTATATAAACACCCCAGGATCTCTCCCATGGGACACTAAATCAGAGAAAGCTTTCACATCTATCAAACAGGGACTTTCTATTGTACCTCTTACAGATGTGTTAGGTAACTCTAAACCTTGAAAAGAAGGGTGCTTTGGGGGCACACACATAGTTCTATAGAGACAATATCACCCAATTGCATTTCACAGTACACCCCTTGATACAGTGGCCTCTGGTTTCCACTCACTGCTACAATTGTTGTGGAATTCTCATCATCAAACCTGGGTTCAGCAGTCACTGTTGTTGTTCCACATGCAGTAGCTGCTTTTATGTTAAAAACAAAGCCACACAAGCACTGGCTTTGTCAGCTGATATGTTTGTATTAAGCATTACAGAATGTGCCTTTGTATTATTTATTCAATGCTTCAATAAAAAGTAGTTTAAAAAGAACACAAACCAAGATGCAGCACATGTCCCATGTCAGACTGACCAGGTATAACTTTCTGTTACTTATCTTCTGAAAACATCAATCTTACCAGGTGTTCATTGTTAAACTCTGATTCCTTATTATAATTGTCTTCTCAGAGAGAGCCACATGATTGCTTGCAAACAGCGGATGTGGTATGAATTAACGGCACTGACAATCCCGACAGATCTTAGAACTACAAAATAACCCCGAAAACAATAATAGCGGCAAGATGACAATATGGACTTACCATGTAGCAGGCACTTATTATATCCGACAGCTTTAATGATGAACACATGGAAAATGGAACTGTCATAAATATCTACATAAAGAAATCACGTCATTTCTAATAGACACAGTGCAAATGGCGCTTTTAAAGTGGCAATGGACGGACCCACCGGCTGTATAATGTAATCCAGGCATTGGGTCCGCCCATTGTCGCCTTAAAAGCGCCATTTGCACTGTGTCTATTAGAAATTACATGATTTCTTTATGTAGTAT
Source organism: Mixophyes fleayi (assembly GCF_038048845.1). Classification (NCBI taxonomy): domain Eukaryota; kingdom Metazoa; phylum Chordata; class Amphibia; order Anura; family Limnodynastidae; genus Mixophyes; species Mixophyes fleayi. The sequence goes on from NC_134406.1 coordinate 36,172,353, forward strand.
TAGAGTAATTCTATCGTTTTCAAATAAGCATTGTCTAAGCAATTGTGTTGTTTTTCCAAAGCACAAAGTAATTTATTTTAGCAGATGCAAAATTTAGCAGTTCAATACATAATAATAATACAGTACAGCCAATACCAAAAAGATACATACATACCACGCCCACATGCGCTCGCTAAGCTGCGCTCCCACTGGTACCAGTGTACAGTACTTCACACCAGAATACTGTGGTCAGAGAAAACTGACTTGGTACCAGTTAGAGCTGTATTATATACACTCAGAGTTACAGGGAAAACAATGCAGATGAAGTGGCTTGCTTCTATTGGTCCTGGTATCAGGAAGGTCCATGGTGCTGCAGGTCATAGGCCAGTTCAAACCAAAATATCCAAAGGTGGGGGTCATCTCTCCAGGGGTTGTGCTCCGACTTTCCCACCAAGATTCCAGTTTCAACTAGTCTATTAGCATTTTATAGTCAGTATCACTTTAAGTATTTATTCCCTAACATCGCTAACTAGAGTATGCAATGTGCGATCTCTTCGGCGAAAGAACCGGACAACTGCTGATGAATAGGGGATTAAAATGATACTATACATGACACCGTTCCTGCAACCTGAGCCTTAAATAACACTAAAGTGTACATATAATCATAACATATAAACTAATAATAAACTAAATACTATCTGGTCACAAATCACTGTAGAACGGAACCAATATGAATTATATAAATAACTAAATGTTATAGTGCGAGTGTGTGCGTGCGTATTTTACCGTGCGATCGCACTATGCCACGTGTTACGTGGCGTACTGATCGCAATCGAATGGCAAAACAATATTAACCAATATACTTTCGTTCATCCAATTATACGACTTCGACAGTAGATATTTATGACAGTCACATTTTCCATGTGTACATAATTAAAGTTTCCGGACATAATAAGTGCCTGCTACATGGTAAGTCCATATTGTCATCTTGCCAGTATTATTGTTTTTCGGGGTTATTTTGGAGTTCTAAACTCTGTCGGCATTGTCAGTGCCGATGACACCACCACCGCAAACGACAACACAATATTCTACGCCATGCATAGATTTGCAAGACATTCCTTTTTACAACTCTGATCTCATATTACCATCTATGTAATTGAATCTTGTTTTAGAAATTACAAAGTGACACTAGTTGCAGGATATGCTGTCTGTTCACAGAGCGAAGTAATTGATTGCAGTCATTTACCCTCTGTCTACTCAGTCCAAGTGATTGAGTTAGTGTTCCTCACAAGAGCATGCACATGTGCTAAGAAAAAACTGTAAACTTTACCATAATTCATAAGGAACAGATAAAAGTTCCTAAACTACCCATACATAGGTCACTAGAAAACTAGTAGTGTTAAAAAAGAGGATTTGCAAAAACACATAAAAAATAATTGTTACTGCTATGGGATTGTTGTCCATTGTGTGTCTCCTGGTGTTTTGCAGCCTATTATTATCATTGTCTTCTTTCAATTCATATCTAGAAAGTGTTAACAAAACAAGCAATTTGATATGTGCTCACACGTCTTACATTTCTAATGGAGGTATATCAATGATGCCTGTTGCATTTACTTGGACAGACCTTGGCCAGTACACTTCCAGGGGGAGCAAACAAGCAGATTGCAGTAACATTGGAGAAACAGCAAGTGGCTGATCATGCAGATGAGACAGATATTTCATCAAAACTGTGTACCTAAAATTAGGCACTTCTGGTTCTGATTTAATTTTGCTTTGTAAACAATGGCACTCATCCAGTGTGAGAGAGTCAACGTATTGTCTACGTAGGAACCAATCCAAATGCTACATTTTATAATATGACCCTCTATCTAGGAGGTCATAATTTAGCAAAAGGAATAAGCACTTACCAGGGATATTAATTTATTTGCAGATCAAAAGTCTACCACTGATTACCAGTAGACTGGCCAGGAAACTGCTATTTAAGATATATTTTTCCTGCAGTTAGACATGTTCACCCTAAAGGCAGAATTAGGACATTTCTGAAACTGACAGGTATTTTCTCTCTTATTCCTCATGTCTGCAGTCGGTAGGACAATCAAAAATGTTGGCTTACTATCCAGTGTGCTAGAAATGGTTAGCAATGCAATTGCTAGTGTATTACAAAAGATCACTGTGGAAATATCTGCGTGAATAGTGCCTTACCTGGAAACTATTGCTGGGCCTGATTCATTAAGGAACTTAAATTAAGAAGTTTCTTATTTCAGTCTCCTGGACAAAACCATGGTACAATGCAAGGGGTGAAAATTAGTTTTCTGTTTTGTACACAAGTTAAATACTGACTGTTTTTTCATGTAGCACACAAATACTTGATAGCTTATTTGTACACTGAAATTTAAAGTTGATATTTGTGTGCTACATGAAAAAACAGTCAGTATTTAACTTATGTGCAAAACAGAAAACTAATTTTCACCCATTGATTAGTAACATGGTTTTGTCCAGGAGAATTAAATAAGAAACTTCTTAATTTAAGTTCCTTAATGAATCAGGCCCCTGGTAATTGCAAAAACACGGAAACAAGGTTCTACTGCATTCAGCTGCTAGCCAGCAAGAAAAAAAACCTATTTAAAACCTGCATCTAAAAAATAATAAAAGCAAAGTCTTCGTTAAATATATTTGCAAATTTCAATGGTATTTTGCTGTATAATCCCCCGTGTATAGAGTTAGTAGGACTATCAAGGAAGTTATATTATTATTTCAAGAGTGATAGAAAATGAAACTTGAAGCATTGTGTGCCCTACTTGAAATAGTGTGTCTTTATTCCTGATAACTCTCAATAAATATATGATCATGCTGAAAACATTAAAACAGGAGTAAAATAATTGCATCAAGATGTATCATGGAGTTTGTTTTATTGTTTAGGAGACACAAACATTTGATGTTATCTTGACATTTCTTTGTGTTTGTTTTCTCATATATTTGCTTGCCATGTGTATCCAATGCTGTCTTACTCATATATGTAGTAAAGTGACTGAAGATTATGTAACATTTAAATTTATACAAAAAGAGAGAGTTGAACCAATGTACATCATTTTTTTAAAAAAATACAGACAAATTTGAGGATGGCCTCATAAGGTTTAATATTAATTATAAGAGTAAGTTGGAAAAGGCTCAAAAGATGGGAGTATTAGCTGTCGCTGACTGAGTTAAAGAGATTTCTATAAATGTGATGTTAACATTCCTACTTGTTTCTCTAGGAAATTGTGAAGTTGCCTAAGAGATTATGTTTAATCAGATGGGTTATCTTATATATTCAAATAGAGAAAAGGCATATGATATTCAAAATGGTCAACCTAAGCTCAACCTGTATTATAGACTTTTGTAATTACCAAGAACAAAGGAATGTATAGTAATAAGACAATTATTATCTCTTTTAAATCTTATTGTGTACTGCGCCATATGTTAGGGTTTTGTTTTTGTTGTTGTTTCAAGCTACAAATATGTGTAATTCCACAAGGAAGGAGAGAATGTCCTGTAGTTATTGGTTATTGGTTCTACCCTGGTGTGACTCTGGTCACCTGCGTCTTGATTTCACCCTAATCCTCCTGAGGTCATATTTTTTTCATTATCTACAGTAAACTATTTCCTTTTTACTGTGGTCAAAGTAAGGTAAGGCTTTTATCATTAGTCAAATGACTTGTTGACCAACACTTGTGTTAAAGGCAGTCTCTTTAATAGAATTTTTTACTTTTTGTATTGTTTTATTGTATGTTTGTATTGCATTGTATGTTTTTTATTTTTTGGTCAAGCATCAATTGCAGTCACAAGCCTTTCATAGCTGTCTGGGGGACCACGAGTAGCAATGCCGCTACATATAAGTAATTTAAATCCAATGTCACAAACGCGTTATACAATTTCTACAGTACTCCTTATGTAATCCTATTTATATTTAATTTATTTTATATTAAATTTGATTGATTGCTCAGCTTTAGTCTTTTTTGCACTTTCTATAGCTCCTCCCATTTATTTTGTAGTTTCACAAGTACAGTAGTCACCATCAACTAGAATTGTTATTCTGCTACCTTATGTATCAATTGTTCTCCACACTTCAAATTTGGGCACGGCCATCTTTACAGTCTGCTATGTGTCATTGTGTTATGATCCCCTACATGTTGCGTAATATGACGGCGCTTTATAAATAAAACATAATAATAAACTTCCAGGACTCGTAGTTCCAGTTTGTCATGTTGACCACTGTAAACCCCACTGAGTTGCCTTAACAGCCATTTCTATGTCACTGACTTTAATTGTTGATCTGGACCCATAACCTATTAGCAGCAGATGATTTTAGATGTTTTGTAGAGGCATGTTGAAGTAATAGAAGATGTTTTTATAAAGCAGCAAATCTTAGTATCTGTTTCCTACACTGCAGCATTTCTCCTGCTTACCTGCATCAGCCGTACACCTGGTAATTACTGCAAAGCTCATTATTTCACCTTCTGTTTTGTACTCTTCAGCAAATAAACATTGAGTTTTTTTCACCATATTCATGGCTCCTTAGCTGTATTCCTGCATTGATCCGCGACACACCCATCCCTCCTACTTCACTAGGAAGTGGGCAAGGTGCAAGAGAATGGCCTGCTTTTTTGTGAAACCTATGCGCAATTCGGCAGTCTCCCGGACATTCCAGGAGAGTGCGCAAGTAGGATGCTCTTGGGAACTGTCTTTTGTGGAGAAAGAGAACAATGGAACACTGACACTTGGGGTCCCAGAACAATGGCACACACCAAGGTGGAAGGGGAGTGGCCACAGAATATTTTATTCTCCATATCATTAAGTCAGAGTCTTCCGAGGAGATTTGAACCTGGAGAATCCCACCAACACCAATAGAGATATCCAGAAGCTGGGAGTCTAAACTTGTTCAGTTGAAGGAAAGTGTTACATCCTTCTAAGAACAAAAAGTAGCTTAAAGAAAAGTTTAATCATTTATACACTGATTCATCTATAAATCCATGTGAGTGTTAAATTGGTAGTTCCCTTGTGGCTCTATAATATAACAATATCACGCTATGGTATTTATTTTCTATTCCTTTGAGGAGCCTCTCAAGGATTTATTCAGATATTGTTGCATTTGTGTAATTAGTATCATATTATTCTTATTATTTATATTGCGTTGGTTTTTTTCACAGTGGTTATCACTTTTTTCACAAAGAAACACAAACTGCATTTATGTGTGATAAAAGTTATAACTGAATTTATACTTTTTATACTTTTACTAATTGTTGTTGTTTTCACTTTTTGAGAACTAATTATACACAACATTATCATTATGAAAGGGAATTGCAAAGAGGAGAGTTGAGAGTTCCATCACCAAGTTTGTACAAGAGGAGACTGAACAATTTCTGGACTTTGACTTTTTCATTTTCTATTTTTTCACTTTTTCATTGCTATATATATTTTTAAGGACATTAGCACCGTCACTTTTCTCATATTTTTGTGGTATTTGTGTCATTAAGTTTTGTGAGTGTGAATGAGTTAGAGTGGGCTGCATTTGTCATTTGAAGCACTTTTTGGTTTAGCTATTCATATTTATCAATGGCACACTTGTCATTTTCCCTGATATGCAGTTAGTATCTTTCACTATTTGACTGCATTGGTCAATTTTAATGCTATTGGCATCTGTCCTTGAGCTACCTTCTTTAGATTTTCAGGATCCCTGTGACTGTGCCAGGTATGTATACAGGTCATATGCCGTTCCTCCTAGACAGTGTTAATCACTTCATTACAATTCAGCTGATACACTTCCTCTGTGATTTTTGGTTCTCCAAGTGTGTGACTGCCATTTGTAATAGCGCAGCTGTCACCTTTAAATGTCACAACATTGCTTGGTGATATTTTTCACTGACAATAGGTGACAATAGTATAGTACATTTTTGTATAGGTACCTGAGTGTTTGGAATGATGGGCATTGGAGATAACGCTCCACTGTGCATTATGACAATTCTAGCTGTGGTCTCTCTTATTTGATCATTGGTCAGATGTCTTGTGACATTAATACATCAGGCATTTCATGATGAAACTAGAACTGAAGGCAAATATGCTTTCTAAAGTGTTATATTCCTTTTAACATCTTTTTACTGAATATTTGTTCTAGTTATGGACTGTTGCTCTGTCTGTACACTGAGTCCATAGCCTCTAAAAACCATCTAAAATCTGTAATCATCACATTGATACTGCAAAACATCAGTATCCTGTTTATTATACAGAGAGAAGTGATTTATCACGTACTTCCGGGTCCGCCCCCCGTGTAATTACATCTCAGGCCCAGTTGGCAAGTATGATTTAACATCTTTATTACATACTTGCCAACTCTCCCGGAATGTCCGGGAGCCTCCCGCATTTTGCGAGAGTCTCCCGGACTCCCGGGCGAGTGTGGCAAAATCCCGGATCTGCCCACTTCCTAGTAAAGTGGGCAGAATTAGGTCACAAACGCCGCGATTCCTGGTGAATCCCGGGTCCAAAATGAGGCAGATTTTGGAGGCCCGCCCCCCATGACATCCACCTCCCCCGCAGCCTCCCGGATACCAACATTGTAAAGTTGGTAAGTTTGCTTTATTATCATAACTTCCCTATTCCCAGAAGGCACCTATGTTGCTTTTCTCAACTTTATTAACCATAGACACTGCCACTTAAAGACAGAACCATCTATACACTAGTAAATATCAAATAATAGCTGCTGCATTTGTAATCGGGTAAACATTATAAAATGCTTAACAATTGATGTTCTTACATAATAATAAGTTCCCCCCCTTTAACGTCCATTCTTCCAACCTACTAATAAATAAAAGTCACAAAACCAGAGCTTGGCAAATAAAGATGTTCATTAAAAATACAAACATTTTATGGTGAAGGAGAGAACAATAAGCAGCTTATCTAGGGACAATGCTCATCATACACAGTGAAGGTCATTTACCCTCTCGATATAAATAACTGGGGAGCAATTTCACTCAGAGCGCACCATTATCAAAACCTGGGTGTCCCTTATCCCAAGCATTCGAGAACCTGCGTCCCTTCTGGGCTGATTTAACTCAGCCAAACAAACCCACGCCCCAAGGACAGTACCTGTACTGAAACCAAAGCCGGACTCTTTGAAGGGAGGCGAGTTCTACCAATACATAAAACGAAGTTAATGTGAACCCACCAAACACAGGTCACCACCTGCTCAATGTTTTTCGGCAATCACCATACCATCTGGTGTTGGCACCCAAAGCACCAACCACAGATCCCACCGGGATCCATCACAGCACAAGGCATTGAAGCCGAAGGTTAATGGAGCCCAAAAATCCATCAACTCCACCCCATCCCAAAAGGGACAACAATAGACAAATAGAAATGATCCCCCCATAAAAAGGTGTTTTATACCTAAAGCACCTGCAGAGAACCTCTAAGGCCAGGAAGGGAGGACGGGCAACTTGTCTAGCGGACAAAGAGGAAGATTACAGGCAGTCAGGGAAATTTATAATGTGGCCTGAGTGACCTCCCACAAACACACACCTCAGCTTTAATATCCCTCGGGCTTAATTATAATTCTAGCAGGAGGATTGCCATAGACACATGTACAGCAAAACCATGTCTGTGCCTTTGGCGATTATTAGTGACTGTTTCACCTGCAGTGGACCATAAAATTTTGCACAGAGTATGGTTTATTTACCTTTATCATTTATGAGACAGCTTTCAAAACCTCTGGTCAGGGAGATATATAGAGTTAGTGCTGCCCTAATGATAAAATAATAAACGTAAATAAAATCCACCCAAAAATAACAACTATTCTGCTCCCTGACCAATGTTGCCCTAGGCATGAGCCTAGCTAACCCATACGGTAATACAGACCTGCCTTGTAAAATGCATCCCATTAAAAATATAGGATGAGCCTCAATCGCCATCACTTCTAAGATTTTGGAAAAATTAAGTCCCTTTGTGAGGAGGAATAAGCTGGGAGCACCACTATATATGCACCCGCTACACCACTTTGTCTCATTTAAATAATCTTGTCCTATAAAAAAAAAAAAAATCAAATTTTTGCATATTGGTGCAAAAGTCGTCCCACTCAGGAGCCTATTCTGTATTCAGCCAGGAATGCCACCGATGCAGACAGTTATTCTGAACAGAGCAAATGTTTGCACTTCTGGATGCCCTGTCAGCCTGGTCCACAACTCAATGTGCTTTCCTATAAGATAGGGTGAAATTGTGCAAAGGAACAGGTGGGATGTAACACAACAGCATTTGTGATGCAGGTTTGCATTTTTGTGGTTCATAAATGATACTTAATGAATATGAAATACTTAATTAGTAATCAGTTGCTAATGCACAGTAATCTGTAAATAGAGGATGATAGGGACCCATCTAAGCAGTGGTTGCCCTAAAGATAAGAACCTCTGACTTATTTAGAATCCAGAAAGCCTAACCTCAGCTTACCTTCTCACTAGAATTCTATTTTGTCTGAATAATATGCTGCCTGGCTGTAGCAATATATGTCAAATCAATAGCCTCCAGGACAACTTCAGACGGACTACAGAACAACTTGAAGCTACAGATGAAAATGAAATCAAGTAGTTTTGCAGCTGTGTTCTTATGTTAAAATATTATAGGTTAACAAATGGCTATGTAGCATAGCAGAGCTGGATTTATCAATCCATTACAAAGTATTTTGTTAACAACCAACCACATAGATCTTCTAAAACTAAAGAACTGATTGTTCCCACTTGGCTGCTTCTTGTCCAACCTGATTTGGTGTTTTCCTGAATCATACATGTCCCTATCCACACCTACGTCTCTCTGGCAAGCTAAGGGTTGACCTTATTTCATATGCAATAAAAATGCTTCCTTATGTCATCCAGATGTTTTTGCTGTAATAGTTCTAATAAAGACCGAGAATTATATTCCTAAAGTTACAAATCACATTCTAAAGTCATTTATTTAACCTTGGATTTTAATAAACTTCTATTGAGTTTTTGTTTTAACTACAATAAAGTTTCTGGTATAGTTTTACTATACTTCTGGAATAATATTGTGTGTAAAAGATATCTTAGCAGCTACTGTACTAGTTTTCCAAGTAAAACAGATATCATATGGTTAAAATGGGTATAGTCCAACATTGGGCAGAGCTTGTAAATTCCAACAGAGAATTAAAGGCGCAAAGCTGGGTCACTTATATGTGAAATCTACTATCATTACTTAGAAAACAGTTACATGTTCATACCCTGGAAGATAAATATGTCCCATTGGGATATGATGGACTCGTTTTATAGGCTTACCATTAAAATTCCATTTTCATCTTCCAAGCACTCTGGCGCTGGTCTTGGGGTATAGCAGAGATTTGTACCGTTGGTTATCTCCCCACCTGCACTTTATTTCCGGCATTATTTTAATTTTCTTCTATTTTCTATTTCTTTCAGTGGATTATTTATTATTGTCATTTATGAAAAGCAAGACTTACATGGTAAAGCGCATCTACAATTATTCCTAATTTTACAGGTTTGCACATACATATGTGCATAGCAAAATTGGGCATCATTCTGCGTAGTACATATATGTAAGCATTATGGTTTGGAAGCAGGTACTCCACAGTCCATCAATTTGAAATGTCCCCTTAAACTCACCGCATTAAATTTTTTTTCAGCTTCTGTTATTAGTTAAAACATTTTTTTTCTCATAGCAATTTTCTGCTCATTTGGCCCTAATGCATGATTTCTAGCAAAAGATGTTAGGATATTGGGGCTTCCTCTTTAGCTCTGTTGAATAGGAATCACTGTGTATGTTGTCATTATCTCTTCAGCTGTGATGAGCATGAGTCTTGCACACTTTTCTCATTAATGTAAGGAGTGTTTCTCCCCTTACTTGATTGCGCCTCTGGGAGTAAATGTATCAAGCTGCGAGTTTCCGGCGGGTTTGAAAAGTGGAGATGTTGCCTATAGCAACCAATCATATTCTAGTTATCATTTATTTAGTACTTTCTACAAAATGACAGCTAGAATCTGATTGGTTGCTATAGTCAACATCATCACTTTTCAAACCCGCCGAAAACTCGCAGCTTGATACATTCACCCCCTGGAGTTTTAATAAATAATAAAGCTTCATAATTGGTAGCTATCATCCCTTAACTGCGTTGTTCAGCTTATGTAATAGAAGTGTCTATAGGCCATCTGGTGTCATTGTTAGTGGGTCGTTTTTTGGCTCACTCCCTCAAAGCCTCTCTGATTAAAAACCCCTTTGTAAAATGCACTTCCCCCTCCAATTGGACCATAAAAGAAATTTCAACTAGCGTGGTTGACATTAACAACTTGGAGACATCTATCTTATACTTATGCCAAAAGAAGTGCAGCATGCAGGGCAGCTGATTCCAGTACCGGCAGCCTTCACTGGCTGAAAACTTAACCCATGTAACTCCTGCCAAGACACCCTATATGCCTTCAGTGTGAATGGGGCCAAAGATGTCTCTGCAGGTCTCACTATGCAGGCTCAATAATCTGCCAAACATGAGAAGAACAAGAGGTACTGTTAAGGTCAGCAGTAGGAGCACGTTTCCTGAATTTTACCCAGTTAGAAAATCCATTTCAAGGGCATGCTGCTGGCAAACTGAGCTGCCTGAGCGGAACAGACATCCTCCCACTGTTGCAGCTCTATCCTGGAATCTGTAAGCTGGAGCCCTGAACAGGAGATGGGTTAGAAAGGGCACTATAGAGGCCTCTTTGCTAGGCAGAGGCTCATGATGGAGAGAGGCAGCAGGAACAGGGTCCTGCTGTAGAAGCGCAGAAAATAGATAATGAATACTGGGGAAAACAGATTTAATTCGGCCACGCTAAAGTAGGAATAACACGGTGCTAATTTTATTACTGTTAATATGGTAATTTTAACCCAAAATTTTGTTCGCAGGCCCAAGGGCTTTGAGCAAAAATGAGCGTTAAAATTACTGTACTAACGGTAATACTGCTCACTTTTACTGTAGTATCGGTAATAGTGTGCCGGCTGCGTTATTCCTAGAATAACATGGCCGAATTGATTTGGCCTCTATGTGTTCCCAGTGTCTGTACCAGAATATGCATGTCCTGTGCCTGTACCAGAATATGCGTGCCCAGTGCCTGTACCAGTATATGTGTGCCCAGTGTCTGTAACAGTGTATGTATGCTCAGTGTTTTTACCAGTGTATGTGTGCCTAGTGTGTGTACCTATAGCTTCTGAAACATTACTTACCATAGATGTCCAGGGAGAGGGTGGGAGGGGCCATGAGAGAGGAGGTACGGGTCGTGCATTGTTCAATAACCCAGGAGGCTGTGGACCAACCAGATTACTCATCTCCAAGTCAAATGTAAATAAATAATTTTTATTTTTTTACCCTTTCCCCTTGTTAAAAAAAAAAGAGATATTAGGCAGCCTCCTTCTATGGCCAATCCACACCTGGACATTGTTATGCAGCCTTAGGACTGTTTGGCGTGCCTCCTTCACTTCAAACTCCATTATGTGTTCTCTTCTCTACAGATGTTAGCACATCATAGGCAGGATTCACATACCAACCAAGCTGCAACCTGCTTGGTGATTATGTGGGAGGGTAGAGACTGGTACTGTTAAATGCTGCTAATGCCATGCAGAGGATTATGGGAATTGTGGGATACTGCCACAAACATTGCATGGTGTAGTGATGACAGTAGTAACTACATTTTGAAAAGACACAAAGCAAGAAAACTGCTACTGGCATTCACAGAAGCTCGTTAAAAAATAAAACAGCATAGATACATTTCTGGATATACTCGGTTATTACATGTTATTTTAAGATGGAATTATCCTTTAAATAAAAGCAACAGCATAATATCCCTACCACCCATCAGCATAAAAAAGAAAGATCAGATTACAATTTGCTCAAAAAGCAAAGAATGAAAAAAATCGAGTTCTGGAATAAAGTGTTGTCGGCAGATAAAACAAAGATAAACCTGTACCAAAATGATGACAAGATGATTGTGTGATGAAGGGAATGAATTTCAGATGATGCAAAGCATATCAACTACGGTTGTAACACCAGAATAATAAGATCTATGTACAAAAACATGCCTCCAGATTCATTGGCCAGTGCTTCATCCTGCAGTAATAAGGTTTGTTTGATGATTTAAATAGTGCAACACATCTATGTATGTGCAATTGTGCCTCTTTATATAATAGGCCTGCACAAACACAGATGTATGCCCTCATTATGAAATTCATTGCTCTCTGTGTATCACATTTACACAATTAAAAGCACATATTGCCCAAATTAGCACATCACTAAGCATGACTTACTGTCATACTTCTTCCACCTTCTTAAGTTAATTAAACACTTTCTTTTTTTCTCTCAATATATTTCTTGTTTAGATCTCATTTGTTTTTTTACCTCCTGAAAGTAAGAGGACAGGGCTGCCCTTATTTCAAATGATAACTACTATCATATCCTTTTATTCTAAACATTTTACCACCCTTACAGTAAAGAACTCTTTCCATGTTCATATTAAACAGTCTTTCTACCATTAGCTATTGATGACCACTTGTTCTTTGTATGGCTCTTGGTTCAAAAAGTTTGTTAGACAAAACTGACCTCAAATATATTTATAGTAAAGATTTATTAGGACATCGTCAGTTATCTTTTTCCCAAAGTAAGCAAATTTGTTTTTTGTAACCACTCTTTATAATCAAACCCAACACTCTTTATTAATGAGGTTACCCACCTCTGAATGCTAGGTTCTTCTATGTTTTCCTCCCACACTCCAAAAAAAACATACTAGTAGGTTAATTAGCTGCTATTAAATTGACCTTAATCTCATGCGGTCTGTTTATGTTAGGGAATTTAGACTGTAAGCTCCAATGGGGCAGGGACTGATGTGAGTGAGTTCTCTGTACAACGCTGCGGAATTAGTGGCGTTATATAAATAGCTGATAATGATGATCCTTCATTTAACCAAATTGCTATCGGATTATTTTCTACAATATATTTCAGAATCACATTCCTCAGAATACCTTTAATCAGTTTACCCACCTTTGAAGTCAGGCTGACGAGTCCTTGTACCAATTTTGTTACATTTTTGAATATTAGCAGTATCACATCTGCTTTCCAACAATCTTGTGGCACTGATGCAGTTATGAATGAGTTCATAAATATAAGAAATTGTGGTTTATCAATTACTGAGCTTAGTTGCCTTAGCCCATGTGGCTGAATGCCATCTGATCCAGGTGCTTAGTCTTGTTTAGACGTAGCTGTACTTCCTTCTGTGTTAGACAAGTAACATTTAATGGTGTACATAGGATATTGTTACACATCCTTTTTCCTGACATTTTTCCTCATTTGTAAATACGGTTATATGTAAAAGATGGACTTTATGTTCTACAATTATTTGTCCTACTGATTTAATGGTCGAATAGTATACATTCTATTTTCCTTGCTGTTTATGTACTTTAAAAAACATGTTAGGATTAGTCTTGCAATCTGTTTTTCAGATGCAATATTTGCCAACCTGATTTACTTTTTAGAAATCATACAACAATCCATAATGTATTTCCATATTGTATGTTCAGTCCCTTCTAGTTTTCACAATTTAAATGCTTTCTTTTTTTTCTTATCATTTTCAATACTTTTTATTTAACCACATTGGTTAACTTTTTAGTCCTAGAATTGTTTTTTTTTAAATTTAAAACATTTATGAAAACTTTTTATTTTGATTTATTGTATTTAAGAGTGCACTTTGCCATAACTCAAGCTTTAATGCTTCTATGAGCTGATTAAACTGTGTCCATCTAAAATGCATTTTGTAGGTCCCTTAGTTGCATTGTATCCATGCCTAAATGTTGTAAGGGACTTACCGTAACTTACCGTAATTGAAATGACTGGAGACGTACTGATTTGCACCAGTGGTCTAAATATAACATTTGCACAGCTAAAAAGCTCTGAGCCCTTCAAATGTGAAGAATCATATCCTGCAGATTTAAAGATCTTATCCAGCAAAATACTCATCTTTGCTAATTGGTCTCATAGTTGAGTGCATCATTACAGCAACCGTGCAGATGAAACGCCTTCATCATGTGCAAACTGTGCTCATTCCACACTTAACTGCCAAATCCATGTGCAACAACGTAAGAGTCTTGCGCAGAGACTCCACTTTGTCATTGACCCCTAATGACCCCAAATAGAATGCTAGCACAACCAATGAGGATAAAGTAGAATGTCAGAGACTGGTCAAGTTAGCATTCTGATTTAGAATGCTGAAAAAGAGATTGAAAGCAGAGCTCCCCTGAAACAAATGTTGAATGGAAAACAAATGTCTGACAAAACATCTCAAGAGGATGCTGATGGCAGTGGGTTACGTGTTTAATGCCTTTATCGCATAAAAAGAAAAAAATCACAACCAGATAACAAATTTCATAACACTTTAACTTGTCCCATAAGCAGTGTAATTAATATAATGTTTTTTTTAACAAAAAGTTTAATAAGTATAAAACAGTAGTCTTGTCTCATATTCATTTCTTATATTATATTTTTAAAGGAATTCTAATTTCAATCATTAAAATTTTTATAATGAAGTAAGCCAGCAGGAGCAATTGTACTTACGTATTAAGAAAAGTCCCAGTTTGTAATATTATAATATATTTTGTTGTTAATCCCTAGGGAGGCCATGATGGAGTGTGACAGGGAAAAAAAACACTAAATTAGTGATATGATGTCCCTCATTCAGTGTTTTAGGGTCCCCAAAATGTTTCTGCTCAAGCCGACTGCCTTAATGTTAGTCCTGGTCCTGCCTACATGCTATGTCCAATAGAATATGTTATTATTCCAGAGAATGTGCTGTGTAAGTTTTACTTTATTAAAGGTTAGCAAATAAAATACAACAGAAAGGTAGAGTAATCTTGTCTAGAAGTATATTTGTAAAAGCGGAGTAACTAAAATAAAAATATAAATAAAAATATACTAAAATAAAAAACACACTTTATTGGCTAAATCAAGAAGGACTTTTTAAAGTAAGAATGTGACGGGCTGCTCTGTCCAATCTGTGCATCGCCATATGGCACAGTTTAGCTAAGCATCCTTCTAACAGGAAACAGAAGTATTCCAGGTCGTCAGTCTCTGTGTGCAGATGGTCATCATGGGATCTCTCCCCACTCCACTTTAGTAAGTGACACAGAGACCTGTTAAGTGCACATATGTGGAAGAGAAAAAAAAGCCTCTTTAAATACACTCACCTCTTAATAAAAAAGTTCCTTCCTGGCCATGTGTATGAGAACTGTCGCTCACCCCTGACCTTGTAACACGTAAGAGCTGCAAACTTAAATTCCTGCAACCACACATTCCACAACAAATGCACCTTTAGCCTGTATTTTTTAATTACATAGATTGTTTTTTCGAACAATAAGGTTTTGGTTTTGGATATGTATTAACTTCACATTTTGGTTTTGGTTTTGGATCTCTTGTTTTGTTTGTTTTTTAAAAAATGCTAAAAAATGCAAAAATTACATCATTTGGCTCTTTTTTGTTCCTACGTTGTTTTTAACCTCAGTAACATTAATTTTCAGTCATTTCCATTCATTTTTTGTCAATTGACAAGAACACTGCTACCCCTTCTGTTTCTGTATGAACTATGGCACTGGAGAATGGAGAGTGACAAGAACACTGACACCCCTGCTTCTGTGTGAGCAATGGCGCTGGATCTTTTGGGGAGGGAGGTACTTATGGAATCCAAAACCCGTGAGATCCGATGACTCAATGATGAGGTTTTGCCTTGAATCAGACCTGAGTAAGTGGGAAAGTACCGAGCCAGACCTGAGTATATATATATATATATATATATATATATATATATATATATATCTATAATATAAAAGCCTAGCGGAGTGTGTTAGTCTATGTGTGGAAAAAAAAAAAGCTGCAGTGCCACCTGCTGGGCGGAGTTATACACTGACCTACTAAATTCCTAGCATTATCTAATATATAAAAGTAAAAGCCTAGCGGCGTGTGTTAGTGTGTGTGTGTGTGTGTGTGTGTGTGTAAAAAACTATTTTCTCAGAAAGGGCTCATCCAATTGACCTGAAATTTGGTATACTGACATTATTTGACCAAAAAATTAGAATAGGGAACTCAGTTAACTTCCATCATCCCCCCTTCGCCCCATGGGAGGGGTAGTAAAGGCTAAATTTACGAGTTGAGGGCTCAAACTCATTTTCGTGAGGTAATTTTACCTCATGAACACACATGTGTAGCGGCGTGTGTTAGTGTGTGTGTGGAAAAAACTATTTTCTCAGAAAGGGCTCATCCAATTGACCTGAAATTTGGTATACTGACATTATTTGCCAAAAAAATTAGAATAGGGAACTCAGTTAACTTCCATCATCCCCCCTTCCCCCCGTGGGAGGGGTAGTAAAGGCTAAATTTACGAGTTGAGGGGTCAAACTCATTTTCGTGAGGTAATTTTACCTCATGAACACACATTAAAAAGGGCGCCTGCGTCGGGAAGTAACGCTCTTCCCCTGAGGAGGCCTGGGCTAGGCCCAAATGCATGACAAGAACCTTTTTAAGACCTTAAGTAGCTTGATTTGACTAGAATGCATGAGTATCATGCACGGGTTAACTTGTATAGATAGATAGATAGATAGATAGATAGATAGATAGATAGATAGATAGATATAGAGATAGATAGATAGATAGATAGATAGATAGATAGATAGATAGATATAGATATAAATATAGAAGAGATAGATACATATAAATATTTATATCTATCCATACATAGTTGTACCATTTTTCTTGCATAAGAGTCCCATTAACATAATGTGCACGCACACGATAAATATGCATATATCCGTATGTAGACTTTTGCATATTGTTGACTTGCGCCTCTTTACGCCTGGAGAGGTGGATCAGGGGTGGGAAGGTGCAGGGCAGCATAAGCCAGGTAAATTAATTGTGCATTCATGTAAATGTGACTTACCAGTGCTGGAGGACTGGAGTATCAATACCCAATGATGATGATGATGATCACTATCAGCACTGGGTTAGCTTCTGATTCTTTACTTGTGCATTTACCCCTACAGCTAATAGTACTTAACTCATACTCCTTCCATTTGTTCTGCTTCAGAAAAGAAGGTCGCCATTTGGATCTTTGGACTGGGGAAAACAACAGATGTGTTTAGTTAATTTAACTTAACTTAATTACATTTAATTTTATTTCATTTAATTTGTATTTTACTTTGCATTTAATTACATTTTATATGGAAAACATAAATACACTTATAAATACACTCTCAATACATTATTCTGTCTTGTGTGTATGACACTTTATCATATTGTTATATTTTATACAATTAGGGTAATGTGACTTTGGCATTTAGTACTGTGTTAAGCTCCCTCTCTACTCTATCTCTTCAGTATCCTTACACTACCAGGAGGTATAACTCTATACACTTACTACATCTCATATAACCCTGGTGGGAATGCTATTGCTTTTGAGCTTGGTGCATCATGAGATTTTTCTGGACTATCTTGATTTTTTTAGGAGCATATATTTCTAAATGCATATGTGTCAACGTTTAAATAAGCCCCTGTATGTCTCAGCAGTGCGAAAGACCAACAATAAACCAAGGCCATATTTGCTGTACCCAAGCCCAGTTTGCAATCGGAAATTAGGACTATCCCATGAAATTTGGATTGTTCTGGTGTATACACACTGGCCAAGGGCAACAAAAAAGAGAACAGCTCTTAAAAGAAGGCTAAACTCACAAATGAAATTTTCAGCACGGTGGCTAAGTGGTTAGGACTTCTGCCTTACAGCACTGGGGTCATGAGTTAAATTCCCGACCATGGCCTTATCTGTGAGGAGTTTGTATGTTCTCCCCATGTTTGTGTGGATTTCCTCCGGGTACTCCGGTTTCCTCCCACACTCCAAAAACATACTGGTAGGTTAATTGGCTGCTAACAAATTAACCCTAGTCTGTCTCTCTCTGTCTATGTCTGTGTTTAAGGGAATTTAGTCTGTAAGCCCCAATGGGGACAGGGACTGATGTGAGTGAGTTCTCTGTACAACGCTGCGGAATTTGTGGCGCTATATAAATAAATGGTGATGATGATAAATTGTAATCATTCAACTACAGCTTAGATAAAAAGTAAAGTGTTAGTTCTCTACTCCAGAGATCTGTAGCTCATTATCACATTTTTATGGTGTCCTAATGGGATTTGATACAGTTCAAAAAGCTAATAATCCAGCTGCTGTAACAGTTCTGGTCCTTCCCCTACACATAAATAAAAAAAACTCCACACGACACATTTCTGTTAAACAAGTCTCCCTAGCTATCAGTCACTCTGAGTCTGCTCTGTTAGAGAAGCACATCCCTTCTAACATGACAACCGACTGCCAAGGACTGAAAGAGAGCTTGTTGGACAAAGTTAGTTGGCACTCCAGTTTATTTATGTATATGGTTCATCAGAGTATTTTGTAGAAGCGTCGAGAGGAACATGACCGCAAAGCTGAGCCAAAGCGGCTAAAGTGTCTTTGGGATTCCTGGATCACCGAACTCAGAGAGAGAATTATCTGGAATTCATCAATATTATGCATGCCAGTCTGGGTATACAGTGATCACAAGTCAAGGGGACAGTGTCGGAACCCCTTGAGAAACTCATATGCACCACAAACTATGCACTCATGATAGATACACCAGTGTTTATAATGTAGTATAGTAATAAAGTTTGAGATCTCAATTAACCTGTAGCACTCTGGATTAAACTAATGAAAAATAAACTATTATGCTATGCTGTAGCCCTTAAAAGATTTTGAACATTTTAGTAGCTACTAATAATGATACATTGGGATGTTAGGTGTTGTTTTGTGGGCACTTGGACTTTTAAAAGTAAGTAATAAAAACATAAGTATCTTGAAAACATCCTGAGGAAGTGCAAGTAGAGGTCATTTAACAGCTATATAATGTAGTACCTAGACCAAACATGGTAGTCAGTCTGACTAGTGAATGTATAGGCTGCATCCACATGAATACTATTTCAGTGTTAACTATTTGTAAGTGTCAGGTACATTTAACCGCAATGAGCTTCCTTGTAGTTCATTGATACATTCAATGCACTACAGTGCAGTAATGTAGGTCATTGTGTAGGGTCTCAACCCTGCTAACCAATACACACCAGCTTTCCCATGCTCTGACCAATCAGAGCAAAGCTGCACTGTACAGACTCGTATCATGTCAAGTGTGGAGCCGCTCCGGTAAGGCGCAGTTGTTTTTTTTCGTCCCTGTTTCTTTTTTTAACCCTTTGGCTTGCCAGCCTGGAGGAAAGGAGAGGCTCCTACCTGGATTTAGGTGAGCAATAAATGGGTTAATGAGGGTATGTGTTGGGAGTGTTTATTTAAATAAAGGAGGACTACATGTTCCATCTGACCCTGGATGCCAGAGCATGCTGGAACTTGTAGTTCTAAAAGGCTTCCTGGTTTTCCATGTGCAGTGACTATAAAAATATGCACACCTGCTGTTTTCAGCACTCTTCTCTTCTCGCATTGTAGAATGTAAATAGATTTATTTGTAAGTATCAAATAAAAAAAACCTTTCTAAACTTTTAACTACTCTGAAGGGAAGGGTTGAGTCAGACTCACAGCTGAATGTCAGCTTTACCATATGCAAGTGTAGAAACACCAAATGCAGCCACACGGACTGAACACGGGAGATGGTAAAAGATGGTAGCAGTGGTTATATACAATATAATCAGTATTTACATGGCAGAGGTAGCACAGAATGAGCTAACAGACTACTCTCCTTCCTCTTAGTAGTCTGTTGTATACTGGGAGTGCTGGTCCTTATAAAGAGTATAAGCCCACCCAGCGTGAGGAAAGGGCCTGATCATGGTCTGGAGATGTTAACCCTTTAATCACATGTGGCAGATTCTCTGCTACATTTATCATCATCATCATTTATTTATATAGCGCCACTAATTCCGCAGCGCTGTACAGAGAACTCATTCACATCAGTCCCTGCCCCATTGGAGCTTACAGTCTAAATTTCCTAACATACACACACAGACAGACACACAGACTAGGGTTAATTTGATAGCAGCCAATTAACCTACCAGTATGTTTTAGAGTGTGGGAGGAAACCGGAGCACCCGGAGGAAACCCACGCAAACACAGGGAGAACATACAAACTCCACACATATAAGGCCATGGTCGGGAATTGAACTCATGACCCCAGTGCTGTGAGGCAGAAGTGCTGACCACTAAGCCACCATGCCGCCCATAAAACACAGACAATAATTTATTACATAAGTATTCACACTGTTTGCTAAGATACCCCAAATTGTAGCAATCACCTTTATACATAGGTTGTATCATTTCTTTCTTGCAACTTACCTGTGTAAAAGTAAAGTGTTTCAATTCAACTAAAAATGAATACGCTGCCTTCGAGAGGTGCCACGGAGGGTTAAAGAATTTCCAGACAAGAGCTTCATAATAAAGATCCAAAGCAAAACCAAGTTATTGAAAGCAGAAATCTAGGAAAGAATATAAGAAGATTTCAAACATTCTTAACATCCCCTGAGCACTGTCCATCATAAGGAAATGGAGAGAATATGGCAAAACTAGGAATTTGTCTGGGACAGGTGGTCCCTCGAAACAGAGCATCTGTGTGAGAAGGGTCATTGTTAGATAGGGCACAGGAGGCCTATGGGATATCTGACATAGTTACAGACTTCTATGGCAGATGTGGGAGAAACTGTTTATTGGTCAGAAATAAACCAGGCACTTTACAAAAGGTAGAGATGGGCGAATCGATTCAGCAGCTTCTGACAATTCAACCCCAGTGGTCCCAGTATATTGGAAAGGGGTCTTCAAAAGCCCTGACCATTTTACCATAACAGTAAAAAAAAGTGAAGACCCCACACTTTCGTTCTCCCTGTTATAATGGAAATCAGGGTGTCTAGCGCTGGGATTGGTTGAGGATTCGAGGAGAGGTATTTATGTATTTATTTTACTTTAAATGTGAAAATAGTATTGGCGCTTATGTCAGGGATGTAATTTTTTTGTTTTTTTAATTTTCAATCCAAGCGAAATTCACAGCAATTCATGAGTCAAACAGAATTTCTAAATGCAAAATTTAATTGAATACAAATTTTTCATACAAGAATTTTGGCTCTGAGCAGGCAGACATCTGATTTATAGTTATTGAGGGGGGTAATTGTATACTTACATGTAACTGTGTCAGTCACACCCAGGCCCGGTGCTAGGATCCCCGGCGCCCTAGGCGCAATTTTGAAACCCACCCCCCCCAAATAAAACCACCACCCACCCCCAAAATATCCGCCCCCCCCCCAAAATAAATCCACCACCCCCCCAAAATATCTGCCCCCAGGACTTTCCTTACCTTAAACTCCATAACGCTGCTCCTCTCTGCAGGGTTCCGTCCCTCACTGACTGACACTGTTGGGCCCTGATTATGTCACTCCCGACAGTCAGTGAGGGGAGGGGGAGTGAGGGGGAGTGAAGGAGACGGAGGTGCGCCCACCCCATCAGCTGTTGGAGGGGGCCGTTGCGGCGATGGTGATCCATAGCTGTGCGGCGGCCGTGGAAGATATGCCCGCGGTCGCCGCACAGTTTTACAATATAAAGTATATCTGCTTTTTAATCCTGTGGCGCCCTTCAGAGCCCGGCGCCCTAGGCAACTGTCTAACGTTGCCTAATGGGAGCGCCGGGCCTGGTCACACCTGCACTTACAGTCAGATGAACTAGTTGCAGTGCTCCTTATTGCTCGGTCTCGACTACTCTTATTAAATGCAGCTTACAGAGTGGTGAGGTTCTATTTAAATAATCAGGAACCTTCTCCTGACCAAACTGCTGGCAGCATTATGAATGAGTAAGTCAGCTCGCTTCATTTCACAGCCCTGGAGACCCAAAAAACTTCTCATTCAACCTCAGGGAAAGAATAAGCTGTGTTATTACAGATGACTTATAGCTACACACTAAAATCCTGCTTTCCACCTCGCACTTCTACTTAGCAAACACAAGGAAAATAGTTACAATCTCTTGAAACCAAATTGCCAACTTCAGCTTTATAAGAATACAAGGATTGTCTCCTTGTCATAAACTCAGAAATATCTTCCTATTAAGAGCCTGAACTCAAATTGTGCGTTGCTTCACTGAGATGAGAATGTGTTCTTCTGGGATCAGTGAAAAAAAGAGAATTAACCTCAAATTTACCCTAATAGTCCTAATTCTATCCCATACAGCATGGCAATCAGCCCAAGTCCTAAATCAAAGACTATTTCAAACTTAAACCTTAAAGCTCTAGAAGTAAATGTAGTTCAAGCGCCAAACTCCTTTACAAGTTTGGAAATTTCCTCCCCAGATTTCAATAAATGTAAGAAACCCTCACACTGCATAGTTTGTATAATCGCAAATGTAAATAAAATGGTTGGATTAATGTTGCCCTGTACTGCTCTCTTCAAAACTGTTTTCTACTTTTTGGATACAATAGCAAGTAACTCCTTGGGCCTGATTCATTAAGGATCTTGAATTAAGAAGTTTCTTATTTAAGTCTCCTGGACAAAACCATGTTACAATGCAAGGGGTGCAAATTAGTTTTCTGTTTTGCACATTAGTTAAATACTGACTGTTTTTTCATGTAGCACTCAAATATCAACTTTAAATTTCAGTGTACAAATAATCTATCAAATATTTGTGTGCTACATGAAAAAATAGTCAGTATTTAACTTATGTCCAGAAGACTTAAATAACAAACTTCTTAATTTAAGATCCTTAATGAATCAGGCCCCTTGTGTTTTGATGAGTTAAGCAGCCAATGATCTGACTCATATAAAAGCAGCCCTGAGAACAGACCTGAGGACAGAGGCAGAGTAAATAACAGCCCTCTTTCCTCATGTTCTCCTCTACTATTGCACCCCCCCTGTACTTCTTGGCCTGCTTCCCTTTCTATAGCCCGGGCCTACTTCACGTTGGACATTACGTTCATTCTTACTAGCTGTCCTGTAAATAACTGGATCAGCATGACCAAGTGATCTGTGTGTGTGATCTCTGATCTTGGTATTTTTATGTTTATTTTATTAGTGTATTATGTAATGTATTACACTCTTGGCCATTCTCCAAGAGGCTCACGGATTCTGTGTAGATCTCCCGGACTCCCGCATCCTGCCCGCTTCCTAGTAAAGTGGTCTCCATGATTGCATGATTGTGCTGTGGGGGCGGGGCCACAATGAAGATGCCACACCTCCCTCCACAATCGCACCTCAAAAGTCATCAAGTATGATGTATTATGGATTGTTGCTGTCTGTGTTCTATGGGGTCTATGCATCAATAAAATGCGGTGCTCCTAAATATTCATCGCTACAAACCGCATCGAAGCGTATTTATGCACCGCTAAGATGCACTATGCAGGGGCTACTCTGGGAGCAGTGATAGGAGGAAGTGCTGTGCGCATGTGCAGAGAGGCTTCAGCAGAATCCCATAGGAAATGACAGGTAACGCCATCCTGTCAAAGTTTCATGCATTGTAGAACATCGAAGTCCCCATTTCTGTAAAATCTCCTCCGATAGGCAGTTAATGCATAACAAACATACTTAAAAGATGCAGAAACAGTAGTTTCCACGGGCCTGATTCATTAAGGATCTTAAATGCACATAAGTTAAATACAGCCTGTTTTTTCATGTAGCACACAAATATCAACTTTAAATTTCAGTGTACAAATAAGCTATCAATTATTTGTGTGTTACATGAAAAAACAGGCAGTATTTAATTTATGTGCAAAACAGAACACTAATTTGCAACCCTTGCAATGTAACATGGTTTTGTCCAGAAGACTGAAATAAGAATCCTCTTCATTTAAGATCCTTAATGAATCAGGCACTTCATCTTTTAAGTATCAAAAAAGGTTGATGCACAGACTTGTATATGCTAATGCAAAATTAATATACAGTGTTACAGACCTTTTGTGGTACTGTATAAATATATAATAATAAAAATAATAATAATACAGAGGTCAGTATGAAACAGGAACAAGCCAAACTCAGCTAAACTCGGGAATCAGAACACTACTGTCACACCCAGAAATCACAAGGCCACAATTCGTCACAGCATTTATACATTTGCTTCTTACTACATAATAACCATTCATACAAGTGGATTACTATTCATGTGCCTCAAAAGGGAGACATAACCAGATAGTCTGACAACAAAAGTGTCTAACAAATACATCTCCATCAAGATCCCTTAGAGGACATGTCTCTTTTATGAGTATCAAAAAAAAAGTCTTGCTATAAAGGAAAATAATAGAAAACTATTATAAAAAGGAAACACTTAAGTTGAGATTTCTTCTTGTCTGGAAAGCAAGGTACCAGCGCTGTGAAACAACACTTCATGCTATTTGAAGACATTAGTCACACAGGTTTTTACAATGTTTTTCCCATTTCCTTTCTCCCATCTCCTCTGTGGTCAGCAGTATAAGATTCCACAGAACTCCCACCTAAACACAAGTTTCCTGTTTATATTCTCTCTGTTGCTCTCAGGTTCAGGAGGCAATTTTCTACAATAATGTCACAAGATAGCAACCCCCACTTACAGGTGATGTGAACTATGTATTCTCATCATAGAGGGGGAAGGCAATCTAGCATGCTCTATCTATCACACAGCACATAAGAAAGAAAGAACATCCAGACTTTTATTGCACAGTGGAGGAACATATAGTTCATATAAGATCTAGTTCTTTTTTTATAGAACAGAATGTTTTAATTTCTACCTAACTGAAGGAGAGTGAGAACTATAGCAGTTTATATAGCGCATCTTTCATGAAATCACTCTGCACATTCCCAGAAAGGTGACCGCACACATATACGTCTATGAATATTTGCGTGAGTCTGGTACTTACGCCCGCTTGTACTTGTAGAGGAAGGAAGAGGGAAGGTATGGGCGTTCTAATGTGGGCTGAGAACAATAAGGACATGTTCAGACGATTGCGAACAGATGCAGACCAGGATACAGACCCACATACACCTGTCTAAGTTATATAATTTGCAGGTGGTCAAGAGTAGGTGATAATAGCAGAGGATGATGATAGCAGTTGCCATCAATAGTGAACTGCTTGTGGTTGGCGGTTTGCGAGTACTTTTAGTGAACGCAATTTGCACCTGCAATTTGGGGCGCCATTGTGGCCACTTCTGCATCAGCCTCAATGTGTCTACTTTCCCATATCTTACATCTCATGCATATTAACCCCTTAGCAACTTCTCCATCTCTCCTCTGTATACAACATAGAGGACTTTAGGAAAAACAGAAGGTTTTCTGCATTTGGGCATCTGCATCCACAGACTGAAATAGTTACTTGTGCTTGAGTTTGAACACTTTACATACAGCACATAGTGGGTCCCTATTTGCTTGTAGTGGCTCTCAGCGCTGGGGGGTCTGTAATAAAGCTCTATTGAAGAACCATGGGTGACTTGCATTGTGCACATTTTAACAAACCTACATACCAGCGGGGCCATCTTAACAACATTATGGGCCCCAGCAGTGCACCGGGGCCCCTACCTACATATATATATATATATATATATATATATATATATATATATACATATATATATAAAATCAATTTTTTTTTTAAATGTACTCGCTCAGTGACCCTTGAAGTACAGCAGCTAAAAAAATCAAACCTCCCCCTTCACTTACCTTTCAATTGCCCTGTTTTCCAATTGCACCACCTTCTTCTCTTATATTTTCTTAATGTGTCTTCTGCTTCTTTGAATCCTCGCTGTCACTTGCTTCTCTGTTGCTTCTCGCGTCGTGGCTCCTCTTTGCTGCGCTCCTCAATGAGAATGTCTGGCATGATGATGACGTCACACCCGACAATCAGTGCGAGCGCAGCATGGAGGAGGGGAGCAGGGAGGGAGCCGGATCGCCACCTGACCTGACCGCGTGACCGCAAAAGGTAAGTTGTTTTTTTTTGCAGGATTATTTATTCTAATTAAGGGTCTTGCCTATGGGGCCCTTTGCCCGTGGGGTCCCCGGGCACCTGCCCATCGTGCCCAGTGGAAAAGACGGCCCTGCACATCAGCAAACTGACTCTGCCTTTCAGGCACAATTGATTAACTGATTCAAAGCCAGTAGGTACACAACCATGGTGCCCAAAGCCCCAATCCATCCACTAGCCATACCTCCTTTACATATAACTTTCTGAAACAGAGCAGGTTAGAGTGACACAATCCTATTCCCAAATAAACTAACATGAGTACTGTCACAGAGCAGGTTATTGTCACACTATCCCATTCTTTATTGTTGAAAAAAATTGCCCTATGCCCTGTGCAGGGAAAGTCGCCTCTGCCACCTATCATTATCATCATCATCATCATCATCATTTATTTATATAGCGCCAACATATTCCATAGCACTTTACAATTGGGGACAAATATAGTAAACTAATAAACAAACTGGGTAAACCTATCTGTCCGTGTGAGTCTAATTGTGCAAGTAAGTGTAGTTCTTTAACATATTATTGAGCCCAGAACAAATACCTTATTATGGGCCTCGATATGCTGATGACATTTCTCAAGAGACCCATACAATACAAAACTTAACTATTTCTCATCCACTGATACAAATTATACTGTGAGAATTTCTTACATTTTTTAAGGTGTGGGAAGGGTTTAGCCTCAGTTTTTTGTAATGTCCCATGACCTTAATCAACTACAGTAACAACAACAGATCATACATGCACTGACCTTCCACGCAGCACCCTAGCCCTGCTATGGAATGTGTTGTTAAGAGGAAAGAGGAGCGGGACCACTTGTCTGAGCACTGTCTTCTGTCTATAGTCTCCATGTCAGGGACTCATTGATTGTGTGAATGTTGTCAAGTTTTAAATTTCATATCCACATTCAACAAGTGGCTTACATTAAATATATTAGGGCCAGACATACATAATTTTCCACTTCAACATGGTATCTTTAAATTGTAATATAGAAGATACAGCAAACCATAAACCCTGGCCTCATCGTTGAGTGATATTGTTTTTCATTTACTGTGTATAACAGACACTTCTACGCAGCCTTGGGAGCGTCTTCATCATCATCATCATCATCATCTATTTATATAGCGCCACTGATTCCGCAGCGCTGTACAGAGAACTCATTCACATCTGTCCCTGCCCCATTGGAGCTTACAGTCTAAATTCCCTAATATAGACACACACTAACAGACAGACTCATACAGACAGGTAGAGACTAGGGTCAATTTTTGATAGCAGCCAATTAACCTA
This sequence comes from Mixophyes fleayi, assembly GCF_038048845.1. Classification (NCBI taxonomy): domain Eukaryota; kingdom Metazoa; phylum Chordata; class Amphibia; order Anura; family Limnodynastidae; genus Mixophyes; species Mixophyes fleayi. The sequence goes on from NC_134406.1 coordinate 36,199,638, forward strand.
CTAGTATGTTTTTGGAGTGTGGGAGGAAACCGGAGCACCCGGAGGAAACCCACGCAAACACAGGGAGAACATACAAACTCCACACAGATAAGGCCATGGTTGGGAATTGAACTCATGACCCCAGTGCTGTGAGGCAGAAGTGCTACCACTACGCCACCGTGCTGCCCACCCCTTTTCACATTATAGTGCATTTTGTGTTATCTTCTCTGCTGCTGTTAGCTCTGTGCTGGATTTAAACACTAACTGTTGTAACCAGCCTACAGCTAGTGATAATGTCACAGGGGAGAGGCAGAAACGACCTGATTTAGAGCAGGATGCAAGTTTTTGGACCAAATATATGTGTAAATAGATATCCGCAAATTTCCAGCTCTGTGTGCATAATTTACAATGCAATTTGTAATCATCAGCTAAGCAGAAAACTGTGCCAGGCATATGGAACCTGCAAATATACACATGTTAAAAGGCATATATTAAGTCAAAATTGGACACTTGTCTAAGGGGTGTGCTTGACTTGTGTACCCACACCCTTACAGTACTGAAGTTACATTTGAACACCCCTAGTATACCTGGTCAAAGAGCAAGGGGACGCAAGTCTAAGATACGCTCCACTTCAAATGCAGTTGTAAATTGGGCACATATGTGGGGCAGCCAAATTTATGCAATTAGCCTTTTCGCGCCCCCCAGAGGGACTTACGTCCAACTTTATATGAAGCCTATAGTGTTTGTGCTGCGATGAGATGCATACATGCTGATGTGAGCTATAGTGTATATATATAGTATATCTACTATATAAATGCCTAGTGGCGTGTGTGAAAAAAAAAAAAACAAGCTGCAGCGCCACCTGCTAGGCAGAGTTATACACTGACCTATAGCCCCCTCACATATAGTTTTCCAAGATATAGCCCCCTCACATATAGTTTTCCAAGATATAGCCCCCTCACATATAGTTTTCCAAGATATAGCCTCCTCACATATAGTTTTCCCATATGTAGCCCCCTTACATATAGTTTTCCCATATGTAGCCCCCTCACATATAGTTTTCCCATATGTAGCCCCCTCTCACTTACCTTAAGTATCAGGGCCGGCGCGCTCTGCAGCGTTGCTCCGCACACATGATCAGACAGACAGGAAGTGAATACTTCCTGCTTCCTGTCTGATCGGTGCACAGTGCTGAAGGACCCACAGTGCTGCAGCACCAGGCAGCCTCGCGATGCGTGAGGCTGCCTGGTGCTTACCACTGACCATCAATTTTGGGATTGTTGCCCTTCTTCCGACCGCGCCGGGTGACCCCCCAAAAAAAAACAAAAAACAGAAGGTGGCCTCCTTAGGCCAGCAGCCTCCCAGGGAGCTTCCCGGTAAAGGTAATGGCCAATCGCCCCTGATCCCATTAAGATGCTGACTTTTTACATGCTGGCTCTTCCTCTACTCTGCTGATCACTGGGTAGCCGTCTCCTGGGGTAAATGGCAGAACTTCCCATGCAAAAGCCAAGTATTGGTTCACCAATCACGTGTCTTGGAACAAGTAGTTGCAGCTAGTTTTACTTAGCAGCATAAAACATAACATAAATCCTAACCTGTCCGGATCTAACTGACAGAACTGAGAATTCCCTGTCTAAGGTTGACAGACCTAATGTCCCACACTCACAAAATAACAGAACTTACAGATAAGAATGGAAGTGTCTCTTAGTGGGCCTCTGATATGTTCCCCAGGCAATGAGAGACTGAGAGAACAGCCTATCAGTCTTTTTATCTACACCTAAACCTACAACTCCTAATTAGCCAGCAACTGGTTAGCAGGTTGGAATACCAGAAATGGGCCTAATGAATGGAGCCCGCCGTTCTATCCCCATTCATAACCCCAGGGATCCTACAACGGCTCTTCCTGCAGCCGAAAACTTATTTGGGAAGCTCTTTCACCAAACATAAACAATCTCCCTGGGGCCTAGTGCCTGAATATGTGCCTGACATTGGTGCCAGTGGCAAGAAGAAAAAGTCTCTATTCAGGAAACATATCTCCTCGTCACTTCCTTCTTCTCCAATTATTCCAAGGCTCTGTCCTCTTCAAACTCCATCATCTGTCCTCTTTCTTTGCTCTCTGTGCCTTTTCCTTCTATTGTTCTGTCCTTGGCCAAGCTGCTCTTTAGGTCCTCTTCTCTTGGCTTCCTCTTCTGCTCTAATCAGACCAGTGCAAGGGATGGGGATTAGCAATGTGGCGAGCCGTGATTTGCTTGCCGCTGTGCCAAATTCAAATGGCTAGAGGGAGCCCTGCTTGGCTCACTGTCCTGGCCACTTATTGGTTGACAGGGGACAAAGTGGCGTCCCGGCTGCCTGCCTGGAAGTATGAGCCGCTGCTGGTTCAGGTAAGATTCAGGTAGTCGCGGCTGGCACGGTGGCTCATAATGTTTACCTTTGCTAAATTAAAGCTAAAACACACCCTTCACATGAACTAATTCAGCACAGGTAACTGCAATACTGAATTAAGTGGGAAGTTTAGGATCAAAGTATTTTGTACTGGATGGATGGTATCATGTTGGAGGGTCTGAGTTTTGCATTAGAATAACATTAGAAAGAGCTACTTCTCAGAAACATGGATGTCATTGTTCTACCCTGCAGGAAAAGATCTCACAAACATATGAATTCCACACATCAATAAGCACAGCAGCACTCATTTAAAAATACAATTAGGTTACAATTGGCAGGGGTAAGAATTTTGTCCATACAAAGGTCTCTGAGTCTGCCATGAGAACACAGATAGATGTCTGTGGTCATTTTGCACAGGTGTTTAATTTGTTTACTTTTTAATTTTATTTTTCCTCCACCAATATGGAGGGTCTGTGGGTCAAAATTGTGGTGAAACTGTGGTGTTGGAGCATGAGGCTGATGAGGCTCAGTGTCACCTTGGCATCATTTCATGTGACATTTAAAAAATGTAAACGGCTCTGCAAGACAGCAGGTTGACTAAGAAAACAAAAAGTGTCTGGTTATATGCTGCCATTACTGCTGTGTGCAAGCTTACACCTATGTTTTGCAAAATAACCCCCCAATATTCAATGTTACATTGTTTATAGGTTTTGCTTAATAAAAAGTATATAATATAGTGACATTTTAATATGTTTGTTTTGTTTATTAAGGTATGAGAAACTAAACAATGCCTATTTTCAACCCTTACATTGCCAAATATACTGCATTTCCCCTGCATAATATTGGGCATGTATCTAACATTGCTCTATTTTGCCACCTTACACCCAGAGAAGGCATTACATGAAGTTCTCCACCAGGCTTTAACAACCTATGGCTGGAAGATAATGCCCAGGCTGCTCCTCTCCTATGGAATGATCTCCTACTTCCTATCAGATTAACCTCTTTTCGCCAACGCTTCAAGTGCACCCTTAAAACTCATTACCTTCACTCTTGCTATCCCATAAATAACATGATCTGCATTACCAAGTTATTGTGTAATCTGTTATCTAGAAGATGTCTGGTCTTTGTATTATTATATTTAGCCCAATATTATATTATTTTAGGTATCATGGATTTTTGCTGTCTGTGTATTGTACACTACTGCAAATTTTATGTATTGCCCACCAGGCCATTGGTGGCACCTTATAAATAAAAGATAATAATCATAATAATAATAATAATAATAATACAGGGGTCTTGAATCATTAAGAAACATAAATGACGGATAGGTGCCGTGTCTTACGTAAAAGCATTCTGTGCATGCCCAGAAACTAACACAGCAACGTCCAATTCATCTTCAAGCGCTGCTACAACCCACAATCTCAGGGACTAGGCGTATGCAGGAAGTCAGTGTACAGTAAGGTAGTGCCAAGCGCAAGCGTACGCAGCGGTGTCTGACTGAAGCATTGGGTATCTCTAAGGTACGTGATTTTCAATCGTATCACTTGCACCTGCTACAGATCTGGGGTAAGTGCTGATGACTAGTGATGACTGCTGTGTATACAGCTAGAACATGTGTTTGCAATCAGGAGCAACTGTAAAAATACATTTTATGTACAGTAGACATTTATAACATCCTAATAAACATAGTTTATGGGGAAAACATTTTTTTTTTAAAAAAAAAAACGTTTTTAATTTTTTTAATGTTTTATCATTATTGACTATATTATTAACAAGTGACATTAATTGAATAGTTTTCTTTTCTGTCCATTCTTTTGTGACTTAATATTCCACATATGTATTGGATGGATTCTGCAGTGTATTGTCTGTTAGAGCAGAGCGCACCTAGACCCGTATTCATCAACAGACGTATCTTCAGATCCCCTTTTTGTTGCATACGGTCGTGCGTTACCCGATGTAAGTGCGTTTTTAAACAAAATGCACATTACATTGGTTTTGTGTTTCTTGAAGAATGAGACCCAGAAGGCCTAATGTACTATAAGTGAGAAAAATAGGACTATAGATGGCTGCGGTAATATGTGTGATATTGGTACCCATCATTAGGTGCAAATACCAAACAGGTAGACATAATTATTATTATTATTATTATTATTATTATTTGAGAAATTTTAATGAAACAGAAGAGCTTCAAGAATGGCCCCCTCCATAGCAGTTAAGAACACTAGTTCTTCAACAATGATTAAAGTGCGACAACAGTTCAGAGTGGGCATTGTATGGAGGTAGGACCTTTTTTAGTAATTAATTAAGTCAATTTTGTCTCTTAACCTTTCGTGGATTGCAGACACTGCTTTTTTGCAGACATGACTTAGCCTTGTCTAGTTCACAGTGTAATTAGGAAGTAATTTGGCATGCAGATGTAGTTCCACTACACTGTTGGCATTAATTCAGCTTGCTACTGGCAGAATCACATATACTCTGCCTATAACTGTCCGTCCCTTACAGCTCACATATTCCTCTCACACAGTCAAGGTGGGAGAGCAGTTGTCAAGTCTGGAACAGAGGATATGCCCAGTAGTAAATATACTATTCAGTAGATAGATTGGTAGCTTTCAACTCTTTGTACAAATATTTATAGATAATATAGAAAATATTCTCTCCATGGGTGCCAGGTCATTTTCCATTTTCATCACCTGCCACAGTGGTGATACACAAAATCTGGTTGAAGATACTGTGAGTCATTAAGTAGAGCAAGGCAAAAAAAGGAGTAAGTTTGCTCTTGGCAAACCATGTTACAAAGGGGTGCAAATTAGTTTATTATTTTGCAATTAAGGAAAATACTGTCTGCTTTCTCATCTAGTACACAAATACTTTATAGCTTTATTTTGACACTGAAATTTAAAGTTGACTAGGACATGCCCTACCCCCAACTATAAATCTGTCCCCACATTTTAAATTTACCTTCCCTTCCAATGCAACATGGTTTTGCCCAGGTGCAAAGTTACTCCTTTTCTTTGCTTTTCTCTTATTTATGACTCAGGCCCTGTGTGTTCTCTGCATAGTGCATTAGCTTAGAATTGTATGTGTTGTAAGGGGCGACGTTTTGCAGATGGTGATATTGGCTTATATTGGATGATGTACATTCAACTGCGGATAAGCAGGATACAATTCATCATCTTGTCAACCTACTCAGACTAAGGCCAAACACACCCAAACCACACTTAAATGTCTGAGAACAACTCATTTTCAACATTGGGGAGGGGGGGCTACGTTAAAATCTTCTTTACATATGCTGTACGGATTACTTTGTTATCATGTGGTACCACCACTTTAAACTGTTAGCTATTCAGTAACTCAAAAACACTCATACAAGAGGAAAGGTAAGGTGGGCAACTGATGGAACTTTTAGTATCACTGCACTCTTCCTGATGATATGTACTGTAACAATTTACTAATATGTGCATTTTGGACTATATATATATATATATATATATATATATATATATTTATATATATATTGGATGATTCACCATCAGGGTGAAGAGATATTTATTGGGCACAGATGGTAATGATCTGATATCCTATGGAGAGTGGTAGGGATATCATTGTAGCTGCAAACTGAATTCAATTTGTGTCTTACAGAATTATTTAGAACATCCAAGCATTTTGGCATCTGACAAACTGGACAGTCCCTCCAAAATCTGGACTAGTGGGAGGCATGGTCAAACTCTTTACAATAGATCTTATCAGACAGACAAACAGGTGTCTAAGTACTGGTGCCTAAATAAAAAATTATTTCTAATATTAGTTTATTTTTCCCCATATATATCCAATAAAAAATATACTACCAATTGAAAGTTTTCCTGAAAAAATCTATATGAAATGTGGTTGGATAGACCAACACATGAAAATTGGTCTGGTCATGATGGAACAGAAGCACAAGAACATCCTTATGCTCACAAAAGGGAGAGTCATCGACAGCCACTTAGCTTGTTTCAATCAGGTCAAGAAGGAAATGGGGAGTGGAGTGTGAGGCTGTTAGAGCATGTGGGGACCCCAGCACATGGCAGGTGAGTAATAATCTGTTTTTTTATTTTATCTTATAGAACCAAAACATTTGTTTTCTTTTGTTGGCTGTTAACCTTTGAAAAAACAAGGTAAAATTCAGAAGCAACTAGAGATGAACAAAGCTCAGGCGACATTTTGTGTAAATCTAATTTTGCAGCGGAACTTTTGCAACAAATGTTTGAATTTAGATAAGACTAAAAAATGTGAGCTAAACTTGAGCATGGTGAGCAGGCTGGACCATGTTCTAGCTGGTTTGGACATGTCTGAGCTTGCTGGAGCCTAAATGATACATTAAATATTGTTTTTAGCGGTTTTCCATGCGAACGGTGAACTCAGACTTCGAACTTCAACACACTATTGTTCGCTGTTCCAATTAAAAAACATGAAAAATACAAAACTTTTAATCTCAAACAAGCAAAAGTTTTTAGTATATTTTAACTCTATCTTCTGATGTTGAGGATTATGTCCGTGCCTGTCCGAAATGTGCTAAAAATAAACCCTCTAGGAACCGTCCTCCTGGTCAATTAGTGCCTTTATTTACTCCAGGTAAAACTTGGGCACATCTTTCGATGGATTTTATTGTCAATCTCCCGTGGTCTTCTGGTCACAACAGCATCTGGGTTGTCGTTGATCGTTTCAGCAAAATGGCCCACTTTGTACCATTACCCGAGCTACCTGATGCTAGAACTTTGGCCTCACTATTCATCTCACACATTTTCCGTCTGCACGGTCTCCCAGAAGACATCGTCTCTGACAGAGGGTCTCAGATTATAGCCCAGTTTTGGAGATCCTTTTGTAATTCACTCGGGATCAAAGTCAGCCTGTCTTCTGCTTACCACCCACAATCTAATGGTCAGATAGAGAGAACCAATAAATCCTTGGAGCAACTCTTGCGCATATATGTATCCAAGTTTCATAACAATTGGTCTTCTCTTTTACCTTGGGCTGAGTTTGTGTATAATAAGTCTTGTCATTCTGCAACCCGTACTTCTCCTTTCTTCTGTAACCTCAGGTTCCATCCGAAAGTAAATTCCTTTTCTTCGGGCATTACTGCTGGTGATTCCGGGACTCCTGCCTTTACGTCTCAAATAAGGTCCATCTGTAAAAATGTGCATTCCGCACTACTTCAAGCTTCCTTCAAGTCCAAGGGCTAGATTTACTAAGCTGCGGGTTTGAAAAAGTAGGGATGTTGCCTATGGCAACCAATCAGATTCTAGCTGTCATTTTGTAGAAAGTGCTAAATAAATGAAAGCTAGAATCTGATTGGTTGCTATAGGCAACATCCCCACTTTTTCAAACCCGCTTCTTAGTAAATCTAGCCCCAAGTCTCTTTCTCATCACCATCTTGGTCCTTGTTTATTGAAAGTCGGGGATCGAGTCTGGTTGTCCACACGGAACATCAAGTTAAAACAAGCTTTTAGAAACCTGGGACCCCGATTTATTGGACCCTTTACTATTGAGAAGAAAATTAATGCTGTGGCATACAGACTTAAGCTACCACCATCCTTAAAAATTTCAAGTACCTTCCATTGCTCTCTCCTGAAAAAAGCTGTTTCTCCTAGCAAGTTCAATCGGCCTTCTTCAAATAGGCCTCGACCTCTTCTTGTGAATGGAGATCGTGAATTCATTGTAGAAAAAATTCTTGACTCAAAAAAGTTCAAGGTCAGATCCAGTTCCCAGTGCATTGGAAGGGTTATGGCCCAGAAGAGCGATGTTGGATACCGCAGAGGCGTCTCAATGCTGATAAACTCATAAAGGAATTTTTTAGGAAATTTCCCTCGAAGCCTGGATGTTGGGGTTCCTTGACGCCTCCTCAAAGGGGGGGTACTGTCATGAGCCGCGGCAACAGGACATGTCCCGGCCGTCTCCATGATGACCGGAACGTCACTTCCTGTTTTCGGCCAACCGTTGCCTAGGCAACGACCGGAACGCTCTGGTCAGTAGCGCGACGTCCTGGCATTGAGGGCAGCCGGACCCGTGCGCAATCAGCTAGGGTATTATTATTAATTAGTCAGACCCTGAGGCTGATTGCCCCAAGCTGGATTTCTCTGTGCCCCATTGTTCAGTCTCTGTATTTAAGGCAGGGAGGGCTTAGCCTCTCTGCCACTTCTAGCGTCCTGTTTCCAGTTAGTTGACTTGCTCCTGTGCTGTATTGGTGAAAGCCTTTTGGATTGATTTCTTTGTATGACCTCTGCCTGTCTCCTGGATCTTGATACCTGCTTGTTGCCCTGACCTTCTGCCTGTTACCTGGATTTGAATCTCCGCTTGTTGTCCTGATCTTCTGCCTGTTACCTGGACTTGAATCTCCACTTGTTGCCCTGACTTTCTGCCTGTTACCTAGACTTAAATCATCGCTTGTGGCCCTGACCCTGCTTGTATCTGACCTTCCCGCCTGTTCTCAGTTTAGGCCAGCCAAACATTATCAAACTCAGTTCCGGACATCAGAGCTCTGGCCTGTCCCTACTGTCCCTAACTCTGTGTTATTACCTCCCACTCCTGTGTGCTGCTGTGTGACCATAAACTTGTACTACACTGTGTATAAGACCTGGGGACATTCGAGTAACTGTGAGCGTAACCAGTCTCTACGGGAAAGGCGGTTGCTATAGGTGAAGACCTCTTCCACTAGTTCTACAAGTTTATGACACACTGGTGGCCATAACAGACACGCTTGCACTTTCCAGATCTTATAACCTGTATGATGCCACTGCCTATCAGGAACTTACTTCCGTGATCCGTTATTCATATAGTGTAGTATGCATCTCATGTGACTTCAGCTGCTCCTTCTCTGCCCCAGTCCAGTCGTCAATTCAGCAAATGTTCGTCAGTTATATTGTTTAGCAAGTTGTTTGTATAATGACTTTCTCATAAAATAAGTATCTCCAGACTGCTGAGCACCAACACTGGTAACTACTGCCGTGGTTTGTGACATAGTACCATGTTAGTTGTATCACTATCACACTGTGGATTCTAGAATCAACCCTGATTAGAATTTAGAGCCCAGTTACAACTGGCTGCCAGAGTACTGTGGAGGAGAGAAAATAAAGCTGCTTTCAGCCAACATTACAAAGACTCATAGCTGTGCTGTGATATGGTGGGACTACTCAGGCATTCACTGAGTGATTCTGACAGGTCTGTGAAAGTGACAGAGGCTGAGCAGAGGGGGGGATTTTGAGGGAGCATTTTGCACCTCTATATATAGGAGAAGCAACTGCACCCTAGGGGCTTGATTCATTAAGGAAAGGAAAGCAAAAAAATTGAGTAATTTTGAACCTTGGTAAAACCGTGTTGCATTGGAGGAGGAGGTAAATTTAAAATGTGAGGACAGATTTATAGTTGGGGTAGGGCAAGTCCTAAAGCAACTTTAAATTTCAGTGTACAAATAAACTATCAAGCATTTGTGTGCTACATGAAAAAACAGACAGTTTGTAACTTATGTGCAAAATAATAAACTAATGTGCACCCTTTGCATTATAAACATGGTTTTGTCCAGGAGAAAACGTACTAATTTTTTCCTTACTTTCCTTAATGAATCGGGCCCTAAGTGTCTGCCTACCCTGCATTTCTCTGGCTCTTGCAGTAGAACCATCTGTTTAAACCTTGACACCTTTAACGTAAGTTACCTACGCACAGTGGAGGCAGACATTTTGTGTTACATCAGTAAAGGCCACAAAACAGTGAAGTGCTGCAATAGCCTCACGTGGTGTATTACTGGGTGATGGTTTCGTATGATCTTCGCTGTTTTTTTGCTTGCACCTCTATGTTTTTATTACCGGTAATGTGCGCATAAATGCAATGCCTGCAGAAAATGACACACACGCACAGATCTTACCTGAGGCAACCACTGGGACAACCGTAGAAAGGGCTCCATGTAGAGGTGTAATCCTTGACGTCTTGTACCAAGCTTGGTGATGTAGCGAGACACAATTGGCTCGGGTGGAACCAAATTCAAATGGCCAACAGTGAGCTGTGATTTGCTCGCCATCCTGGCCATTGATTGGCTGACAGCCATTTCGCTGTCACGAATGCTGGGGAGCTCTGCAGAGGAACCGGACTAACCTGCGCTGGATCAGAGGTCTGGTAAGTACAATTTAATTCTTTTCTGGCTCCAGAGCTGTTCTCCATGTGGTTCCTCTTCTTCACCCTCTTCATGGGCACCGCTCCAGGGGCACTCTGGGGGCAATCTTTTACATTAACACAGTTGCAAGGTTACTACGGAACCTTGAGAACAATTGAACCCTACTGCAATTCAGTGTGCACAGCTTGAGCAATAATTTTCAGATTATCGAGTAAGAAAGTTGTATCAATTCAGTGGCAGAGCTACCATTGGTGCCGCAGGTGTGGTGCCCCGAGACCTAGGGAGGTAATGGGGGCCGCTGCAAGCTGTAAGACCTGGATCCCTCCTTCCCACTTCCCAGCACCGGGGCTCACAGCTCGCTAGTTCCGCCTATGGATCAATTGGTATTTAAATAACTGATTACTAATTTTGTAAAAATAGGGAGATGGAGGGAGGAGATGATTATTTTTCATTGTCCTTAGCAAGACAGGCACACAGCTTTTATACGTGGAAAAGAATTATTGATGGTAACTAATACAGTTTTTTATTATTTTCAGCCCGGAGAATAGATAATGGAGAGATGAATTGGAAGTATAATGTCATATTTTTTTTAGGGTTTATTTCCAGTACTGAAGGAAGGCAAACTGTCTCGTCCTTGAATGTAAAGGTTCCAGGTTTATTAATTATAACAATTTATTTAAAACAACCTGTAATTTTCCCAAGTTCAATGAAGGTGGTTTTACCTCTTGCTGAAAAAGAGCCTAAAATAGTGTAGCAATGAAAATTGGGCTCAGTCTCCAAGCCTCGAGGGCTAATTTATTCAGTTCAATGTTAATATTATACATTCTCATCTAAATACGTTTTACCATTTAATTGAACCAATGTCAATGACTTAATTGATCCATACAATACAATAGATGCAAAATACTGTATGAAGCCCTTCTTGCATAGAGATTTACCGAAGCAATAAGTGCTTCCTCTTGGCAAAGAATGGCAGTAAGCTCTGTAATCATTCTCTGCAGCTGTTGAGTGTATTAATCCGGATAAGTTCATTGTTGCCTCTCTGGGATTTATCTGAATTATCCTGAAATTATATGGTGAGTAAAAGGACAGGTAGAATTTCCCTTTTCTAATATAACTGTTACATCCACTGATTTGATTACATTGACTTCATTTTCATTCTGTTCCTTTTTTTTGTTGAGGACATTTTTGTTAAAATAGCTTTCTCGTGGAATGTCTATAGAAATTATATAGAACAAATGAAACTAATGATTTGCTGTATTTGTGGTACAGAGCGGATTAGAACTGTGAACCTGAAACATCAGGAATCTGTATCTCATATAGTAACTGATGTGAGTTCTTTGTACAGCGCTGCGGAATTAGTGGCGCTATATAAATAGCTAATGATGATGATGATATATGAAGGATAGGTTGGAATAGCATAGTCTTTTTTCCATAGACGTGGGAAGCACGGTGGCTCAGTGATTAGCACTTCTGCCCTACAGCACTGGGGTCATGAGTTCAATTCCCAACCATGATCTTATCTGTGTGGAGTTTGTATGTTCTCCCCGTGTTTGCGTGGGTTTCCTCCAGGTGCTCCTGTTTCATCCCACACTCCAAAAACATAGTGTTAGGTTAATTAGCTACTTAAAAATTTACCCTAGTCTGTGTGTGTGTGTGTGTGTGTGTGTGTGTTAGGGAATTTAGACTGTAAGCTCCAATGGGGCAGGGACTGATGTGAGTGAGTTCTCTGTACAGCGCTGCGGATTTAGTGGCGCTATATAAATAAATGGTGATGATGATGATAGACATAGTGGAATGATTATCATGGAAATATAATATTTAAATTAGCTGTGTACTATTAGTTTGAAAATGTTCTCTATTATTAGCTTTATTGTATGTATCGTTTTGCTGTAATCCTCATCCACTTCAGAATATTCACGATTTATTGTGCACACAAACCAACTTCTAGAGATGAGCTTTGGTGAAATTTAACAGACTGAAACTAGTGGTGGGAAATTCTGTTTCACAGAGGTTGACAGTCCCAGCAATACAATCTCTGGGGTACATGTTTTCTTTGCCGTTCCTCATAATTAACATTTTAAGTCAAATTCCACCATGCAAAATTTTTGGACCAAACGCTGAATTAGACTAATATTTTTTGAGCAGTTTAGAAAATGTTGCTTATCTCTCCAAATAACAAACATTCACTGCTATACGCTGTCATCTTGATAAACAAACACATGCCTTTTGATGGAAAACTAGGCGGTTGAGCATGAATCGAGCAGTATGACATCGCCATATCTCCAGAAAAGTGAAACAATTATGACAAATCAATGGGGTAGATTCACTAAACCTTCTACAATAGAATAGTGGAGATGTTGCCCCTAGCAACCAATCAGATTCTTGCTATCATTTTCTAGACTGCACATGATAAATGATAGCTATAATCTTCTTGGTTTGCTATAGGCAGTAACTCCACTTTCTGATTTAGATGCGTTATTAAATCTACCCCATTGTGTATTTACAGTTTATGTCTTATTTTATAAGTTTGTTTTTTTTTCAATCGAGATTGTAATGCTATTACATTTTTACATAGTGCTGGTATTGTTCATGTGAATCTTGTGCATGGGGGTCTTAAGGGGTTTCCATTTTTCATTAGCTTTTTACATTTTTGGTGAATAATGGACTGCACTTTTCAGTTATATTTCCATCATCAGCACTGAACAAGATTAGACAATACATTGAGCTCATGAAAGCAGGAAAGTTTCAGGACTAGATTTACTAAACTGCGGGTTTGAAAAAGTGGAGATGTTGCCTATAGCAGCCAATCAGATGCTAGCTGTCATTTATTTAGTGCACTCTACATAATTGAACAGCTATTTGGTTGATATAAGCAAACAGATCCAGTCATTGATGAAAAAATGAAAAATTCCGTGGTTGATTCTTTTATTTCACTGATTTATGTCTAATTCACTTTTTTTCTTTTCTTTATTTTAATATTTCGCTTCTAAATAAAGGAGGACCTAACCACTACTTATAGAGATATGTTTTTTTTTTATGTAACATTACTAATAAAGGTATTTACCCAAAACAACAATTTTTATTATAAATGAATGGATAGGAGTGCTCTAATTGTCCATAACTTTCCTTTTTCTCCTTTCTCTTACTTTTTTGAATGGAAAGAGCATCCCTCACCTTAATATCGATTTTGGAATGAGGTATATCCTAACCCAGTGCAGATAATTCCCCTCTCTTTTTGAAAAATTAGATTGGCCAACTATAGCAGCATTTGTGTGGTCAGCATAATTTTACCTATTTAGTTCAACTTGCACCTCTCCAAAATTATTTTGGAGAACAGACGGCAGACATCTTCACTTATAATTGGCGCTAAACTTTGCAGGCTGGTAGTATGGGGTCTTCGTTAATCAGAAGACTATCACCTCTTTGAATGCTATTATATAAGGTTGAAATTGTGTTTAAATTGGATTCTTCTAGTTTACCTCATTTTCAGTTTTTTTGTCTATGATTTAGGGAACGAATTAAGTGACTTTGGTAAATTGCTGAAGATGGCATCTTACCTTTCCTGGACTGAAATTTATGCTTACATTGAGTAATCATGATTACCCATTATTTGGATAATTAAGATACACTGCAAGATTGCATTATGTGGAGATTGACCTTAAATGCTGTTCAAGATCCGAATTCAATGGATGTTGTCTGAAATGTTTTGACAAGTAACCGGAAGGGATCATCACTGACAGTGAAGGAGTACGAAGGTTCTCAACAACATCTCAACCCTGCATCCTTTATTAGTTGTTAGTAAACAATAACCCAAGTAAGGTCCTGTATCTGTACTGAGTTATTATACTCTGATTGTTTGACATCAGCTCACTCTTCATGCCCTAAATAGCAATTACTGATTAACCTGGGCTTGTCCAGTGAGTCCATATAACTAAGGCAATTAGTGGCATCCTGAAAGAATTAGGTAGTATATACTGCTTTCACAAGTGTACAACATAGTTTAAAAAGATCATGTAATTAACTTCTATCAGGCTTCATTAGTGACATAGGAACAGAGGTACAATCATTCTTGACTTTTTGCAATTTGCACCCCAGGAATGGTGAGGTATGAAGACCATTAATTAATCCAAGAACTGGATAATACTTGCTAATACACATTTGCATTTTACCACTGCTTGTATCACTCTACCCTGCCACAACCAAAAAATGCACACATTGTCACATTGTTCTGCTGAACATGTGCCTCATTCTGTATTCCGACATGGAATATTGCAAGTTCTCTGGCGGAGTTTGTACCATGCTGAATTCCCCCCATCTTTTTTATACTGCCTAGAGGTCAAACCACGCCACATATCATGATGAACTGACGCTGTCATTGTTCCAGCTCTATATAGGCTATAAATTTCACAACATGCAGAATTTACAAATATACTATGTAATGATGATTCAAAAGCGGAACTCAAAGATTACATCATCATAACTTGCCATGTCTGCAAAATGAGTTGCACTAAATTCTACATGTACAGTATCGTACATAATACATAGTACAGCCATCAGAAGCTGCTTATTTTTAGAAAGACATATGTTCTATATTTGTCAAACAATAACACAAACACTTTAATATGTTTAGCGGTGTCATTTTTATTACACCTTGTGCATTATTATCACCTATACTTCAGCTCACAGTCTGTCAAATTCTACCCATTAAAGATGACTAAATTAAATGTTGGAAGTGTTATTACTCCACACTGGCCCGTGAACCATGCAGATAATAGAACCGTGTGGTGTGTGTTCCACTATAAGACTATATAATGAGAGATGGATCCCATTCTTTCCTGATTACATGAAAGACATTGTAAATTACTAGGAAGTTTCCCCTTTAGTAGAAGCCAGTGTCGGACTACCGGAGTAATGAATTTAAATTAAGTGTAGTATAAAAATATGACCCGTATTCCTCTAAAAGGTCAGAATAGATAATAACCACATTGAATGGCAATGAGCAGCTTTAGTGTGTCTAATTTCTCAGTGCGTAAAAATGACTGGAGGGATGCCAAAAATAAATCTTATTCATGTAAAAGATAATAGCTACATATTATGAGATATATATATATATATATATATATATATATATATATATATATAATGCCCCTCTGAACACACCTTCTACACCCCTTTATCTCATTTAAAGAATGTTGTCACGCAAAACAAACTTCCATCTTTGCATGTGGGTCCACGAGTAGGTGAAATCATAAGCCTAGCCCTCACTCAGCAAGGAAGACCCCAAATCGTCCAGCTCCTCTCATGAGGAGGTGAAAAATGTTGCACCCCTGCAGACACACATCCATATGCTTCACATAAAAAATGATGCATTGGAACAAATAAACAGTAGGCATGTGACATCACACAACTGTATTTGCAATGCACTTTCGTTATTGATTATTGATAAATTATTATTATCATGTTTATTTACACTCAGCAGATAGCCATAAGCTGTCTTCAGAGGTCCATTTTGCACCTCCTTTCCTTCTCCTCCCACCTAAGTCCCCTTTACATAGATGTCGGATAAGAAAGTAAAGTACTTATATCTGTAGTGTGAAGAAGAGAGGTGAAGATTCTGGAGAACGCTGTCTCTAAAATGAAAACAAGAACAATGGTGGGGCCTAAAAATGTCTGTTTAACTGGTGTTTGTAGCAGGTACTGTCACAAAATGCACTGAAAGCTTCAGTTTATATAATTTATATCTATATAACACCATTCACAGCACTGAGGTTCGATTCCCAACCATGGCCTTATCTGTGAGAAGTTTGTATGTTCTCCCCGTGTTTGCGTGGGTTTCCTCCCACACTCCAAAAACATACTAGTAGGTTAATTGGCTGCTATTAAATTGACCCTAGTCTATGTGTTTATGTTAGGGAATTTAGACTGTAAGCTCTATTGGAGCAATGACTGATGTGAGTGAGTTCTCTGTACAGCGCTGCGGAATTAGTGGCGCTATATAAATAAATAAATGATGCTGATGATTTAATAAATCATATGGGTAAGCTTTAAGAGTTGGCCAAACAAAGACCTACACTGCTCTTCATAACATAGGACTACGTATGTCATGATGCCAAGCCAGACTGATTTTTTAATGGGGTATCTACAATTGATATCTAAAGAAAGCATTTGGTCTAATGCGATATATCTCCATAATAAGTAATAAAATTTTTTTTTGAAAAACAGACGCAGCAATTGTAGTACCCTTGTTTTAATCAGTGTGAAAAGCAACATGGGTATTTTTGAAAATAGTAGTACCATTCCTCTAATAATTGGCTTGAGGTTTTCTGGCCGTATGTTTATTAGATTCATTTTTCTGTTGTTGACACAGACACATCTTCTTGTAAGTTTTCAGAGCTTACAGCAGAGAGTGTTTTGCAATACACAACATGTTTTTGTATCTCACACAGAACAGACTCATTCAGGCTCTAGGAGATCAAGATAATATTTGGCTTGTTAGCCTGTTGTTTATGTAATATACAAACAGTAAAGCAAATGTACTTACCTTAAATGATGTGGACACAGAGCACTTTTAATTTTTATGCACATAAGCGTTAAGATGGAAATGTGCTTGGCGGGAATAATAAAAATATAAGTAAAAAATTGACCTCAAAAGCTATGCCTTCTATTAATTTACTACCACCAGATTAATTATTGTACGTTGTTCCTTTTTTTGGTTCAAAAATACTGCTTGGCCAAGCCTTATATATGTATTATTTAAATCATGAGGTTAAGGCAATACTAGGACTGTCTTTCCTCAACATTTATTTATATAGCGCCAGCAGATTCCCTAGCGCTTTACAATTGGGAACAAACAGTAATAAAACAATACTGGGTAATACAGACAGAGAGGTAAGAGGGCCCTGCTCGCAAACTTACAATCTATGGGAAGGTGCAAAAAGGATTTAATTGAAAATATAGGCTGATAACTGATCTCCGCTCGTCCAAGTCAGGTGTGAAAATCATATGTTTTTTAACCACCCGCTATCCCTGGAATTCCAGGCATAATCTCCATTCCATGAAGATCATTTAAATTCCTCGCACCCAACACTTTTTAAATTTTTTAAATTTTTTAATTGTTTCTTCTGCATATAGAAGCAAGTTTCCGTCGCCTTAGATGTTTTTTTTGTTGCCAAGCATGTTCCAGAAGATTAATTGTTAGTTGTTTCAAGCTGCAAGACAACAAGACTTTTTAAATGCACTTGGAACATTTTATATACTTTTTTTTTTTTTTACGCCATTTGGATTAAAATCTTATAAGATATGGATCATATACAGATGAAGTATAACAGATGTCGATACGTATTTTTCTGGGTTGTTTATAGGTAAATAAAATTTGGTGGTTGCAAAGAAGTGTGCGGTACATTTAAATTTTGTGTTGAGGCACAGCAGAGTGTCAGGGCATGCTGGCACTTGTGGTTCCCCAAGTGTCAGCATGCCCTTGCTGCCATGGGTGTGCTGGTGCTTGTAGTACGACAAGCACTAGCATAAGCAAACTGTTAATGGCAGCCTGAGCTTGCTGGGACCTCTAGTGCACCAACAAAAAATGGTTTCTGGATTATTAAAAACACTTTTATTACCCCACACCCACCACCCAGGGGTGTGGGAAGAGCCCTAGTGCTTTCAGCAAGGGGTTGGAGACCACTAGGGAATCCAGCACTGTGCTGACCAGCCTATGGCTGGTTTGTTATTATGTCACGGGGACCCAACGCTGCAGGCTCCCCTGCTATAGTGCCATCAGCCCTGGCTGGCTAAGCCTAGTGATGCTTGTAGTACAATCGGGGGGACCCCACGCTCCCCCCCCCCCCCCCTGTTTTGGTACTAACAACACTAGACTGGCAGCACTAGGATTAATCTGATTGGGGGAGGGGCACACTATTTTTGTAAAAAAAAATTAAATTAAAATCTTTTAACCCTTTGTATTGCCGCCAGATCCGCCAGCATAAGTTTAATGTGTTTTGGGAGGGGACCCGCTGGCATTGCTCACTGAATGTCGACATTGTGGCTGTCAACATTAGTAATACTGTCTACATTTTAAGCTTGTCGAAAAAATTAATATGTTGGCATTTAGCCTGTTGACATTTTCATGTCGACAGGATAAGTTTCGGCATAGTCATCATAGGTAATATGATGTCACTGAATCAGAACAATGGGCCAATCCGCCAGTTTCAACAATTGGAAGTATTCCTATTAATAAATCAGATGAATTAATTACAATATTGCAGGATAAGCTGAGTTTTCATTGGTTTTATTATTGAATAATAGGTTGTATTCTGCAAATAATCACATTCTTTGAATTAATATAATTTCTCTCATCTATACTCATTAGTAAAATATTTAGCAGAATATTATTAAAATATGTTGCAGAACTAATCAAATAAATCCCCAAAATATCATATACATGTACTGTATTCATTTGCAAGTGCCCCAGTGCTAAAAGACGACCAGTAACATATAGGAATGGCAGCTAATATTTGCATTTGGTATTTCTTGGGCACAGGAAGAGACAATAAATGGTGAAAGGTCAGAGGCATATTAAGTTAAGACTAATAACATAGTAATCGTTTAAGGGAAAAATATTACCTAGATGCAGTTCCAAATGTTGTTTACATTGTATATAACTCAGCTTTGAATATTATTTTATTTTAGAAAAATATGAAAAATGCATAATGTATTGTGTTTTGTTCTGATGATCCTCCTATTTTGTTTTATAGTTGTTTGTTTCTGTTCTGCTTTTTTTGATTAGTGCTTTTTTATACCCTTAGGTGTCGCTGTTGCTACTCCTGTTATCTGATGACGGTTAGTCTCAGACAAATAGTACGTAATTAATACATTATTATAATGACAAACTGTAGTGTTGACTTGTATTTAATTTTGCACAACATTTATAAATTATATTTTTATGGTAGCTCTACAAAAAAACAAAAAACAACAACAAACTGTCCTTGAAGTATTGTCCCAAGTCCAACAGAATTGTTTGCATCATGGGTAAAACCAATCTAGATACATTAGAGGCACTTACACAAGTAAAATCACGTCACATCCTGTACATGTAAACGCACTTACTGACATTTACATACACATACACACACGTGTACAAGCATATGGACAACAGATGTTGACGTCACTCTGTCCTCTTCCTGGTCTATACCACATGCTGCTGGCACAGTATGGGTTGTAAGCAGCTCCAGGCAAACAGGAAGCTTAGAAACAGAAACAAGTCAGGGGGAGGGTAAATCTGGCTTCACAGCTATGAAAGCCCCCCCCCCCCCCCCCCCCCGCACCCAAAAAAAAAGACATTATCATTGATCACATGCAATTCACATTCAAAATAGCAGAAGAAGGAGAAATGTTGTGTTTACTATAAAAGATTGTCAATTATTTAATGTGTTTAAGGACACATGTATTCAGCAGCCTTATTATCGTCAATTAACAGCAAACATTGCAAGGCTCTAAAATATGTACTGATATATAGGGTAAATGCTGGCGCAGTCTGTTTGGTGCCAACCAGACACTTGCTGGAGCCGAGGGAGGAGTTAAAAGAGATGTTTACCCAACACATATTTTATTAATAAATAATCCCTTTTGGGAGTTATTTAACCCTCCAGCGACTTTTTAGCAATTGATTCTCCTGCAATTTTGAAATTTGAAATTCCGCCTCTGAAACACAGATGCACTTGTATGTATCATAAGCACTGGCCAATCAGTGTTCTTGACACATGATAAGCTTGTGATGTGTGGAAAGCACTGACCAATAAGCATTATCAACAAATGACAAGTCACTAATGGCCTGATGCAGTTTCACATCATAATGCAGTCCAAGATACAGACAAATGCATGTGAACAGGTGCATTTTTATATGTCTGTATTTTGAGTTGCACTTAAGATACATGCAAATTAAAATCCAGCAGACAGATGCTGCCTGATCAAAGATACGCTCTGGTGTAGAGATTCAGTGGCAGTAAAAATACAACAATTTGATAATGACAACTGTCATATCTGTACCATATAATAATTAAATACAACTTAATTTCTAATGGGCCTCCCATTCCAGACTGGACTGGTCACACTATAACAGTAGGGAGTACAGGAACAACAGCAGCATGATGGTAAGATATTAAAATTATTTGGTGGCTCTTTATTAAATATCGGGGCTATTAATGTAATGTGGGGTTGGTGGGACTAATAATATTGTACAATAAATTAATGCAATGTGGAATCTCTCTTAAATGTGGGGCTATTTAATGTTGGGACTTATTGGGGCATTATGTCTATTTATTACATGTGAATTCTATTAATTTAATGCCAGGGATGGTTGAGGTGAAGTAGGCCTGCCTAGTAAAAGTGAATGCTCTTGATGTAATATCAGGGCTGGCTGAGGGGAAGGATAACTGTTTACTAAACATCAATTTTATTAATTTAATGTCAGGGCTTGTTGGGAGAAGGGAGCCTAAGTATTAAATGTGAGTGCTATTGATTAAATGTTGGGGCTTTTTGAGGGAGTGTGCCCTCAAGTGTTTACTCATTTCTTGGATATCCAGGTGAATAGTACCAATCCACGTAAAAAAAAGAGAAATAATGTTGGGGCTGTGTAAGTATTGAAAAGAGTGGCATGGTGGAAAGGTGCCGAGAATACCACGGGAAAATAAATTTGCAAAGAATGAACGGGTGGGGAAGATGCTGACCCAATCCTGTATGTAGCCTCGGGCCCCATGGGTTACAATAATAAAATATAGAAAATAGTTTAGTGGCTCACAACCTATTCTAAGTCATACCTCTGATGAAACGGCCTGAGTGCCGAGAAACGCATCAGTTTACGCTGGATTCTATTAGGTGATTATTATAGCTGGAATACTACTACTACACCCCGGGGTTGAAGAACCATCTTATGACTCCTAAGGTGGCTATTTCCATATATAATTCAGAGGCTGGACTTTCGACATTTCAACCGCTCATGCGAGTTTAACGCTAAGTACCACAGAAATATTTTTAAAGGCTATAGTCTTCCTCTCACAGAGAGGCTTTTTTTGTGCATAATTGGGAGATCTGCACACGTAGCTGTGCCTGTATGAACATTCCAATCTGTATGTGAGTTATCTCACTGATTAGTGGACTTATACATCTGCGGTTTGAAGATACTTGCATAATATCATCAATGCGTTATACTTATTTTCCGGAATTGAGCCTATGTTATGACTGTTATCTCGCACATGTGGCTGTGCTCATTTATAGGTCTCAACCTCTACGTGCATTGATTCATCAATTAATTATTACACCTACTGTGAATCCATTTAGGAGGAATACCTCTATATGCTTTGCCTATTAAGAGAGTTGGATTGAGCTTTTAACATATTTTATGTTGGTTAATGTTTTTATTGATTATGTGCAATTGTTTATCTAATCATTTGTGATCCCATATGATCTTATAACATAATAAATTTAATTGTGTATTATTGTAATTACTGGCTCACAGTTTTTTACTCTCTTGCTATCCTCTTTGTTTTTTGTTTATATCATTAGTCAGGTTCCAGAGCCTGTATCGAGAGCTGCAACTGGCCAGAGTTTAATATTCTTTTCAATTGCTATATGTTAGGGTTTTTTGAGCGCCCACTTTTTATTTTTTGTTCATTATCTATTCTAAGTCACCCTATCACATATCGGCCCCGCAAAAGGGGTCCGATACACTTAGCCACTCCAGGCCGGGGTCCCCGCTGGCACTGAGTGCCGCGTCCTTCCAGTGGCGGCGGGCATCTTGTTTTCGGGTCTGCGCATTTGCAGACCTGTCCTGCTATCTAACACCTCCTCTCTGCTCCCATTCATCCAGCCCCTTCAATTAGATTGCTATTTAAGGCACCTGAGCTGACACTCATTTGCCTGTTCTTTGCTTGTCTACCCAGACTGTGTCAAGATGTGGATCCCTTTGCTCCAGTTATTTGGTTCCAGTGTTCCTTCATCGCTGATTCAGCGCTACTCATCTCTGCATACCTTCTCATGCTATTTGTTCCAGTGTTTCTACACCGCTGTTCAGTGCAACTCATCTCTGCACATCATCTCATAGAGATCAATTATCTGTTCCAGTGCTTCTACACTGCTGTTCAGTGCAACTCATCTCTGCACATCATCTCATAGAGATCAACTATCTGTTCCAGTGTTTCTTCACCGCTGTTCAGTGCAACTCATCTCTGCACATCATCTCATAGAGATCAATTATCTGTTCCAGTGCTTCTACACTGCTGTTCAGTGCAACTCATCTCTGCACATCATCTCATAGAGATCAACTATCTGTTCCAGTGTTTCTACACCGCTGTTCAGTGCAACTCATCTCTGCACATCATCTCATAGAGATCAATTATCTGTTGCAGTGCTTCTACACTGCTGTTCAGTGCAACTCATCTCTGCACATCATCTCATAGAGATCAACTATCTGTTCCAGTGTTTCTTCACCGCTGTTCAGTGCAACTCATCTCTGCGCATCATCTCATAGAGCTCAACTATCTGTTCCAGTGTTTCTTCACCGCTGTTCAGCGCACTTTATAAATTGTAAAAATAAAGTTCTAATACGTTCTAAAAATAAATAAATAAATAAATTGTGTTTTACATCTAAATAGACCTTTATTTTATTTCTGAGACAATATATAGGATGGTTCAAAACGCGTGAGGAGCGTGGTTACATTCTGCTCTGTCTAAACGTGGGTAGCTTCATTTTCTAGTGGAAAATGTTCACCCATCTCTGTATATATAAAAGAAATATATTTATTTATAAAAAAAAAAGTCTTTCCAGTGCTAAAAATATACTCAGGGAAACAAATAGTTATAAGTCTGTATAAAGACATATTTACGATCTTCACAGAACTAAAATAAGTCTCACTCAAAATAAAAAATAATATTTCAGAATAATAAGTACAGTCTCTGAAATAACAAAACTAATAATATGATCAAATAACACCTGCAAACGATAAGATAAATCAAATATAGCAATATTTATGTTGTTGCTTGAAGGTGTTATTATAGATCAAACTGTGACAGTGTTGATTCATTGTTTCAAAGCAGGTATTTGTTATTCTGGAATGCTATTTTTAAATGTGAGATTTTATATTAGGATGATGAAGATAATGATTTAAATAATAATAATATGAATTTCGTAAGTTGGAAATTTTTTTAATTGTGATTTTTAAGGTTTATGGCAGGGTTTTGTCCATTGTACTTTCTATCCGTATTACATGAGAGCAAGAAAATAATAATGTAGATTTTTTTAAATGGAAATAACAAAGTGGTGACTGAAGGTTTTGGGGGGTGTTTTATTCAATTAAACTTTATTTGAAAATTGTGTATGTGACTTTATTTTGTGTTTCCCCTTTAGTATAATGGGCAGGGGTTTTAGGCGTCTTAAGGGTCTGCCCAGGCTGCCTAGCGCTGGCGCTGGCTGAGGATTAGGGAGAGGGGGAATGCTGTCCATTTTTTTAATATTATTTTTTAAAGCAATGCATTGTACACGGGGCTGTTTTATAAGTGCTCCTGCAAATGTGCTTATCTGCTGAAGGGATCACATTGACGGTATAGACCTCTATATAGACAAAGCAATGTTATAAAAAAGCTTTACAAGCACAAAAGTTACATAATAAAAATGTGTCCCGATGTCCCCTCGCTGTCATGATTTCTAAAAGTTATAAACTGATCTGAACTGAACAGTATTTTAGGAGAAAAAACGAAGAAGTTTATTCAATTGAAAGGGTTGGATCTAAAGGGTGAGAGGTCAGACTTTGATGTAATGTTTACACTTTTACACAATGTGACTCCTAGATTCTGCCTCTCCGCACATCAGCACAACGATTGTACCAACAACTGAAAAAAAAGAAGAGGTCCCGATGAGCATGCCGATTCCTGTGTACACACTGTACATGTTTTAAAAGATTTACCCTCAGATCTGTGCTCTTCATCTGTCATAACCATCTGCTGAAAAGATCATGACTCTGTAAACTCTATGGATACACACTGCAGGACTGGAAGGACATTGTTCCATCGTTGAACAAGATTTTTAGTTCAGTTTAAAAATCAAATGAAACTAGACAATGTGCTTTGGAACGACCATTGTTCATCGTTGTACACACTAGTGCAATATCAGGCCGAGCAGTCTTTTATCGTGTGATTGGCAGGATAGTCAGCTGAAAAGCTTGTAGTCTGTACACAGCCTTAGTGAGTACAAAAGTAGCCAAAGTGGAGCTAAACAAGGTTTACTAATTTACCAATCACTCTCTGCAGAGGAATATTGATAAATAAATAGCCAAGCAACAAATCTTGTTGTGATCCCCTTTCCTTTCAAGACTATCTAATAGGTGAGATGTGCATAGTGTATATAAAGGCAAAGGCAGATATGTATTACTATTACACTGATTAAGAAAATACGTACACTTCACACAGGGAGTTTGCAACAGGATGAGGATGTAGCACATTGCAAGAAAAACAGGTAAAAGTTAAAACCTTAAGGCTTTTTGCAGGAAAATATTCCTCAGATCTGGCCTGATAGACATCAGAGTCGTTTTGAAGTATGGCACTGTTTAAAAAAGAAATGGCTGTTTTAAATTTCATCCCGATTCCATGCGCTCAAATATTATTGTTATCCTTAAACCCATTGAAGATCCCACATTGTGAGCCAATTACCATTTGACCCAACTTAGAGAACCAGAGCAGTTTGGATATCCTAATATTGTATGTAAACCAATTTAGTATACCTTTAGTGATCTTGGCCTTAGACGCTAAAAAACCCTTTGATAGACTTTCTTTGCCATTTATGTTCCAAACCCTAAAAAAAAACGTCTTCCACAGTCTCTACAAATTACTTGAAATCTTCAGTATTTAGTCTTAGCAATGGGATGAGGCAAGGCTACCTCCTCTCACCTTTAATATATGCTCTTTGTATCGAACTGCTTGCTTCTAGATTCAGACTGAACCCAGACATAAAGGAAATACAAATGCAAGATAACCAATACAAGATTTGGCTATTTGCGGATGATGTACTCCTAACCTTGTCCTCTCCACAAGCTTCTCTCCCCAACTTATTTGTAGAGCTGGCATA
The DNA here is from genome assembly GCF_038048845.1 of Mixophyes fleayi. Classification (NCBI taxonomy): domain Eukaryota; kingdom Metazoa; phylum Chordata; class Amphibia; order Anura; family Limnodynastidae; genus Mixophyes; species Mixophyes fleayi. Next base: position 36,225,251 of record NC_134406.1, read on the forward strand.
TTTTATCCCATCCTTGCACTGGAAATATGGGATAGACTTAATAAACGTTTAGAGTTAGCGCCATATCCGTCTCCACTGACACCACTATGGTAACATCCTCTCTTTCCCTTAGATTGTACGGCTGCCTTTGCACAGCCTTGGACATCTGTGGGTCTAGAGAGATTGCTCCATATTATGGGACAATATGCCCCACACACCTTTTCGGACATGAACAAAAAATATCTTCTCCGTCACACAGACACTAAAATACACACTTCCAGGCACCTACACAGTTTGAGCATTTCTGTATTTATACACCAAGAAGAGTAGGAACTAACTCATTACTGTACGGTACTACCCTAGCAACACAGCTCCCAATCAGTGGAACCCTTTACACAAGCATGGGAATAGGATCTGCGGATCTCGGATGGGAAGGGATGGTTGTTCGTACATCAATTCATTGCAAAATCTTCAATCAACACAGTTATACATGAAAACACTTAAAAAATGTATTACTTTAAATTTATTACTAGATGGTACATGGTCCCCACTAAACTACAGGCATCTTATCACCACTTGTCCAGCATATGCTGATGTAATTATGGACACAGCGGTACCTTTTTGCACATTTGGTGGGACTGCCCAATAATATCCAGATACTGGGATTCAACCTGATTTCACAAATTATTAGTATTCAATTAGCCAAGGACCCTATGATCAATGTACTATGCCAACCCATTGGAACAGTAAACAAGGCTTCTAATAAACTGATTAGACACCTCTTCAATGCAGCCAATCTTCAAATAGCTGGAAAAAAGCATCACAACCATCCCAGCCTGCCGCTATCAACGGAATGTGGCATACAGCCTCCATGGAGTATATAACAAGTCTCCTTCATTATACAGTCTACAAATTTCATAAAGTCTGGGACCAATGGGCCCTCCATTATAACAGTGATCTTCAGGAACTTCATAACCTCCCACTTGTTTTCAGAACCATTAATCCCAAATTTTGCCTCCTTTAATTATCACACCCTTTAGTTTCCTGAGACCCTCTTCCTATCACTAACTGCAGAGATACCAGGACTACTGATTCTCACCCCCATTCTCTTTACCCCCCTTTACCCTTACCTCACTTGAGTGCTCTCCCGCCGGGTTATCTTTGCCTGACGTTGGTGGTGCATTCTCCCCTACTCCACGTTTCGCCTAACTTACATGACATAAAAACATGCAATATTTCTTTATCTCAAATTTTATACTAATTGATCGTATCACTAAAAGTTTATGTTTTTTTTATATCTACTAACCATAACCCCAATAGGCTGGCCATGGGGTTGTATACCTGTGTGTGGTACCTTTAGTTTTGTTATGACACCTTCTATTTGACATATGTACAGCAAATAATATGTTTGTTATAATAAATGTGTTACTTTTTGCTATTAGAAGTAAAATATATTTAAAATGCTATGGTGGAGATGAGTCTACTCTACATACACCTCTATCAATGCTTCATATACCTTGATCCTTTCTGCTTATAATGTCTCCCTTTGTACTAACCACTTCTAGCTTTTTTACCTATGCCTCCAATGATTCTGATTGTATCTCCAGCCTTCCTATTTTGCCATCTCTCTTTCTGCCTACACCACCACCCGTTTCTATGTAGACCTCCACCACTTCTATTTGGAACTCCAATTTTTCAATGTATTCCTTTGCCTTTACCTTGCTTATACTTCCACCATTTTTAGTTACCATACTCTGACTCATAAATGCTACACAATCTTTGTGCCCCACAGTCCATATATAGGAAGAGAAAACAGTTCATGTATGACATCCACCTTTTCTCTAAATTTAATGCACTGTGAAGGATATCTCCTCTGCACAGCTCTTCTTTGCTGGTGAAGTGACTCTGCTGTCTTTTGCTGTAGACTGTCTGTCTACAGTTAGGCTGCAGTCTCTATCATTTCTCTCTCTCAGCTCTGTTATAATCAGCAGCAGCTTTTTATATAGTGCAACTGGATACACAGCGCTGTACAGAGAACTCACATCAGTCACTGCCCCATTGGAGCTTGCAGTCTAAATTCCCTAACATACACATACACACACAAACACACACAGGTCAATGTAATAGCAGCCAATTAACCTACCAGTATGTATTTGGAGTGTGGTAGGAAACCGGAGCACCCGGAGGAAACCCACGCAAACACCAGGAGCAGGCGCGGGCTGGCAAGTTTCAGCCCGGGGGGCTCACAGGCGGCCGCATCACATGACACGCGATGCGGCTGCGTCATGTTGACGCGGCTGCATCGCGTGTCAAGTGATGCGGCTGCCTGTGCACTGACGCGGCCGCATCGTGTGACAAGTGATGCGGCCGACGGTAGTATTCGGCCAATATTCCATCCAGCGGCCCGGGTGGCCGATGCCCCCCTGCCCCCCGGCCCAGCCCGCCCCTGACCAGGAGAACATACAAACTCCACACATATAAGGCCACGGTCAGGAATCAAACTGGTGGTGATTAAAGCTGTTTTTTTCCTGATCTTCTAGTGTCATGGGGATATGACGTAACCCACTTGTTAAATCTATGGTCGAGAAGACTGCAACTGATCTCAGAGAAGTCAGAGATTCTTGTTTCGCAGCAATGTAGGTGTCTTTGTGTGCTCTATTGTTCAGTTTAATGTAGCTGTTACAAAAATGCAACTTACCATCCTTTGTTCTGACCAGAACCAAAGGTGTAGGCCAAGGAATATAGCTATCTTCAATAACTTTAGCCTCTCCTATCTCTTTAAGCATATCTTTGACTGACTTGTTACATGGCTGGTGGAGTAGATGGAAATCATCTTCAGATTGGTGGGTGTGTAACAGTCGTAACATGATGTCTTATTGTGTCAACCTGGCCAAAGTCCAGTAGGGGTTAGCTGAAAACTGAAGGACCACTTCTTGCAAGCTGGTGGGGGTCTCTTTATCGCTGATAATTTCATCCCACCAAGGTGGCCATTGGAACTGTTCAGATGCCTCCTCACATGGGTTATTCTGCTGACAGACTGAGGTACCTAAACAATTAGCCTTATTAATGTATTGGAAATATATCTTCAAGATTTTAGAAATTGGTTTATTGAAGTGTAATTTGGCAACACTTGAACCAATATTAGAACTCCGATCTGCAGATAATTGCAGTCACCATACTCCTGGCTAGTTATAGAGTCAATTGTTCACAGTAGTGGGGTTCCGCTAATACTTCCTAGACATAACTTCCTATGCCAACTTTAGCCTTACTTCAGATGGTGTTTTTGTGCCCAATTTCAACAAAATTGGTGTCTTATTACTATTTTATGTCTTGCTTTCATCCCTATGTTGGTCAGAAAAATGGTGGTAGCTCTGCATCACATGAAACTTTATTGCAGCACCTGTTTCTCAGGTGGCTCCATTAGTAGCCATCCTTCCTTATATACACAATGCAACCGCAGGTTAAATGCAGCAAGGCTGAGATACATTTAATTCCTTAGTACTGGCAGGGAGCCATTGATTTGCGCATCAGATATAATAAACCCCTGCTGGGTAAGCTCTTTATTTCCAAACAGGATATCAGCATCCCAATATCGCAAAAACGAATGTCAAACCCATTCCTGACTGTCAGCCGAAACGTAATGTTTGTAGTGGGGTTTCATTGACAATGACCTGGGCAATTTGGCTTTGGCCTACAAATGTTGACTGTAGCAGAAGAGAATCAGTGTTTTGCATGGTCCTCTGATGGCTGATCCCTGGACCAAGAGCCTTCTGGTTTAAAGGCTTCTCTGTTTCATTCCCTACACTATCTAGTATGTGCTCCATAACACCTCCTGCAAATGGGACGTGCCTGGGTATCAAATCTATCACTTGGTCTTCTCTCTGTACCCTAATAGGAATTCCATCCTGGGTTCTATGATGCTCCTTCCCGTGTAAAAGTCTGGGTCTGTTAAGATATTGGGCCTCTTTAGCTCTGGTGAGTATGAGTCACTGCGCATGTTGACATTACCTCTTCAGCTATGGTGAACATCAGTTATCACCTGTTTCATTAAATTAGGGTGTGCTACTCTCCTGACCTGATTGGACTTTTGGGGCCTGAGTCAGTAAGGAGAGCAATGCAAAAAAAGGAGTAAGTTTGCTCCTGGACAAACCATGTTACAATGCAAGGGGTGCAATTTAGTTTATTAGTTTGCACATAAGGAAAATACTGGCTGTTTTTTTCCTGTAGCACCCAAATACTTGATAGCTTTATTTTTACACTGAAATTTAAAGTTGATCTAGGACATGTCCTATCCCAACTATAAATCTCAAGGGATAACCATAGACAAGCCAGAAGGTCAGGGCAGGCAGCAAGCAGGAATAAACATAGATAAGACAGAAGGTCAGGGCAGGTAGCAAGAAGGGATAACCATAGACAAGCCAGAAGGTTGGGGTGGGCAGCGAGCAGTGATAACCATAGACAAGCCAGAAGGTCAGGGCAGGCAGCAAGCAGTGATAACCATAGACAAGCCAGAAGGTCAGGGCAGGCAGCAAGCAGGGATAAACATAGACAAGCCAGAAGGTCAGGGCAGGCAGCAAGCAGCGATTACCATAGACAAGCCAGAAGGTTGGGGTGGGCAGCGAGCAGCAATAACCATAGACAAGCCAGAAGGTCAGGGCAGGCAGCAAGTAGGGATTACCATAGACAAGCCAGAAGGTCAGGGCAGGCAGCAAGTAGGGATTACCATAGACAAGCCAGAAGGTCAGGGTGAGCAGCGAGCATTGATAGTCAAAAAACAAGCCAAGAATCAAGATGAACAGCAGACAGAATATCCAGGTACAGGCAAAATGTCAGGCAACATGCAAGGATCAGAGCAGGCAATGGGGAGGTAGTCAGAGGAGGCTGTTCTCAGTTTATGTGCTAACTGTGATTCTGCCGGCAGCTCCATTGCTAGTGATGGGCTGGTGACCAGAGCCGGATTTACACCTCATGGGGCCCTAGGCAAGATATCGGTTTGGGGCCCCCCCTTCACACACACAGTGACCCCTCACACACACACAGTGGCCCCTCACATACACACACACAGTGGCCCCTCACACACACATAATACACGCACGCAGTGGGGACACACACACACATAATAGACGGACGCAGTGGGGACACACACACATAATAGACGGACGCAGTGGGGACACACACACATAATAGACGGACGCAGTGGGGACACACACACATAATAGACGGACGCAGTGGGGACACACACACATAATAGACGGACGCAGTGGGGGGACACACACATAATACACGGACGCAGTGGGGACACACACATAATACACGGACGCAGTGGGGACACACACACATAATACACGGACGCAGTGGGGACACACACACATAATACCAGGACGCAGTGGACACACACACGCACAATACCAGGACGCAGTGGACACACACACACACTTAATATACTACCCCACCCCTCCCCCAACTTTCCTTTTTCCTTGTAGGAGCTGTGGAGTATTCATCCCCTTCACACATGGGACGGCACTTGTGATGTAGTGCATGTCCCATGTGACACACAGCAGGCCACACAGAGGAGGGAGGGAGGAGACCAGCCACCACACTAGCCCCATGTGGCCCCTCCCCCGACTCGCGGCACCCGACCCCCCCTCTCCCCCGCACGAGTCACGGGAGGGGGGGGGGTGCCGCGACTCTGGGGCTCCTGTCCCACCCAGCTGTGCCCCCCGAGAGCCGCTAGGCCCTAGGCAGGTGCCTAGGTTGCCTAGCGGTAAATCTGGGCTGGTCTTATGGTAACTTGTGCTGGATGCCTGTGTGTAACATCCACCCCTTATGACTCTTTCGTGTACTGTGAAAGACATCTCCTCTGCACAGCCTTTCTCTCATAGTGACGCTAGACCTGAGGTTGTGTATCTACAGTTGTGCTGCAGACTCTATTAAGATCAGTCTGTCTCACTTCCCAGCTGCTTCTGCAATCATGTAGCTGGTCTGTTCTCCGCTGCTGACACATATTCAGCTCTTCTCTGCAGTCTGCACAAACCACTGTTCTCCTTCTCGCTCCGCCCATGCACACATATTCAATCCATCTAAAACATCCACCGCCTACTGGCTTCTGATTGGCCCGATGGTGGTTGCAAGGTACAGTCCCAGAAATCTCTATGCAGTTGTACAGAGCTCTGTCCCTGTGCGGCTCTGTGCTAGGAGTCTAGCTGTCATCCTACAGTCTAAATGCCAACAAGTCTCTCATAAACATACTTGAGCAACAGACCATCTACAACACAAACAATTGTCTCAGTTGTATTACACTTTATAACAGCTACAGCAGCATTTTGCTTGGATGGGGACACAGTGTCCTGAAGCCTGGTGGTGCATTAAACATTATCAGCATGGCTCTCATTAACTATTAACAGCATGGATCTGGTAGATCTAACTCAATGTCAATCATCATAACTCTTTTGATAACAGTTACATTTGTAAATGTTACAATATGACTTTACATATTGGATTAACGTGTTTAGGTTTAGTACTTAACTTAGCAACATGTTTTCTAATCTTCTAGAAAGAAAAAATCTGGGTGGTATATTTTTTCTTTTGTGAATTGATTATGCTGCATGTTTGATGGCCAAGTAAGGAAATGGATTGCCCATTGTAATTTTTAGTATATTTGATCTGGGTACTTACCGAATCTTTTCATTGTCGATAGTTCCTTTTTTCTGTGCTGACTAACAATTCTTTTGGCCAAGGACATCATTGCTGAACAGGGACTGTCCCTGTGAAGAGGTGTTCACCAGTGCAAAAGGCTTTTCTGCCTGTACCTCCAATGTAATTACATAGTGAGTTTGTGCGGCTAAAAGTCTGTGCAGTTATTTCACTTCATATTATATATTCCTGCTTCTCACTGTGTAACGGCAAGCAGGACTTTTAACATTAACCACTTGCTAACGCCATCATCAGATTCTGAAATAAGTTTAAGGTTCTTATTTAGTCATCCATCCACCACTCACTTGTGTTTCATTTAAAGTATAAGTGAACCTGAAGAGGTTTCCGAAATGCACCCTAAATGCATATCATAATAAATATGTATTATCAACAAAAACAAACAACTATTACTTTTATAAAAGTGTAAAATAATGTTTAAAATAAATACATAGGGGGGAATTCAATTGGCTGCACACTACTACGTAATAGTGCACGTAAATACCGTTATTATGGTACTTTTAACGCCGGCTTTTTACCGTAATAACAGTAATAGTTTTTACACAGTGGTACTTCGGGGGAATTGAATTCCCCCATAGAGAATAATTGGTCATGTAAAGGTATGTTTCAATATATATATCTATCAGAGCCTCTATCCTACTTAAGGTGAATTTACATTTTGCTTTATCAGAGGTATGGGACACTTTTCAGCCCTTCCACCATCATTATAAGGTATATGTCCAGGATCTGCTCAACTTAACAAATGGTAAGCAGCAAAAAGCTCTAAAGGGGAACTTAATTAAAAGTTTAATTATGTTATAAAGTTGATACTAAACAAATATTCAGTCTCATATTTTTCCATGTTCATGGTAAATGCAGTTTATGTTACATCTATTAAGGGAAAGCCGGACATTTTTTTCCAAACAAGTAAAACATAATTAATTTTGTGCTGTTGAAAATTACTAAAACATTAAGTAAATAAATGCATGTATCACCTTAAGGAAAACTTGGTAAATGTAAAGTCATCAGACATGCAATTCCCATGAAAATGTTTTGGTCTGAGAAAGGACTTCCTCTTTAAATGGACTGAGTGGCAGAGGACGACAATGGCTATTATGTACATGAGTACATTTAGGAACCCCCATGATGATATGCCCTGCAGAATTCAACTCCATTAATAATCAGCCCATCATTTTCTTTGTCTCCGCTGCCCTAGTATTCTATTAGAATTTTATGAGTCGTTTAAGTTCTACTTGACTAAAGAAGAGAACAGGGGGGTTTAACATACAGGGCTAACATCTATGCACGTGAATAAAGAACTATTTTACTGTTGTTTTACCTCTCTATTTGCAAAATCAAATGGAAAGGAATTGCGTGAACCTGTCTGCTATATGAATAAATTATTCAATTAGGCACATTAAAATACCCTTCTTTCCCCCGAGGTCTTTTCTTCTGTAAATTATTAACACACATTAGTTCTCGGTTGCTGATCAATTATATATTTAATGTTCTACGTGTGTTTTATTCGTGCAGGCAGTGTCACATACTTAAAATTATTATTATTATTATTATTTTGTCCAACCACAAAATATATATATATAGAAATATATATATATATATATATATATATATATATATATATATATATATATACATATAAGGTACAAGTTAACCCGTGCATTCTAGTCAAATCAAGCTACTTAAGGTCTTAAAAAGGTTCTTGTCATGCATTTGGGCCTAGCTCAGGCCTCCTTAGGGGAAGAGCGTTACTTCCCGACGCAAGCGCCCTTTTTAATGTGTGTTCATGAGGTAAAATTACCTCACGAAAATGAGTTTGACCCCTCACCTCGTAAATTTAGCCTTTACTACCCCTCCCACGGGGGGAAGGGGGGATGATGGAAGTTAACTGACTTCACTATTCTAATTTTTTTGTCAAATAATGTCAGTATACCAAATTTCAGGTCAATTGGATGAGCCCTTTCTGAGAAAATAGTTTTTTCCACACACACACTAACACACGCCGCTAGGCTTTTACTTTTATATATTAGATAATGCTAAGAATTTAGTAGGTCAGTGTATAACTCCACCCAGCAGGTGGCGCTGCAGCTTGTTTTGGGGTTTTTTCCACACACAGACTAACACACGCCGCTAGGCTTTTATATTATAGATAGGGGTCTGTTCATCAACAGGAGAAAAGCCCTATTCAATAAAAAAAATTGTAAAATACTTTTTAAACATTGTATTTATTTATTTTTCACGAATGCCAAACTGGAACCCCAAGTGCAACTTTCCAGTTCCAGCGCACATGGGTGAGCCGCCTCACACATATCTAGATTGACTACAGGTCATTTATTTTGGATATTGAGATACCTGACCTGCTGTTTTAGGCCTCTGTGGCTCAGGCAATTATCTCATAGAGATGAAATCACAGCGCTGGTTTAGACAAATACTGGTCCATACAAATGAATGGTTCCTCATATCAGGCTGACACACAAGTGATTTTGTAGCTCAGGTCACTAGGAAAAACGCTGAGAAAAAAGCCATGGATGAAAACGCTGCACAACGGTAAGGAAACAATGTAGAACAATGTAAAGCACTAAGAGTGTGTCACACTGAGAGCTTAAACTGCTCAAATTACTTAAACAATTAGAAAATCACTCTCATTTTTAAGCTTCAGTGATTTTCCAGCTAGCTTCAGCTACAAAGACGCTGAGAGAAAGTTGTCACTCTCATACAGGCCTTAGGGGCCAGTGTCACAAAAATAGTATTTCATTTTGTGAGCAACATATTAAAATGTGTCAGAAAGTTGAGATATTGTTATTTAAAGGTGTTTTGTGGGGAAAAGGAGTCAGATTTATTATTATTTTTAGCAGAGCAGAATTTACAGGTTATATAAAATAATAGGGAATTAAAGGCATCCCAAGGTGTGGAACGCTAGGGCAGAAACCGCCAAAAAAGGGTGTAAAATAACCCCACAATTTTTAGTTCTATCCAATCATTGGGTATTAAATATTTACTCTTTTTGCAGAGATATATTACTCCGGTCATATTGAACTGGGAGCCTTAAGTCTTTCTCATCTCCCAGAGTCAGTCTGTGACCGAGAACCAAGATCCTTGTTCATTTTCATGCAATTGGTGTCAGGCGGCTCTTTTGTGTTTTGTAATGTTTCAGAATAAAATCCTGTCTATAAAAAAAAGGACAAGTGACCAGAGAAAATGGAAGTGTCTATGTAATGAACAATAAAGTTTTCAGGGTTTAAAAAACTAAACATTCACTAATCAAAAAAGCACAAAACATTGTTTTAACAGGCAAACATACAAATTACAAACCCTGCTGCCAGGATAGCTGTTGTCAGTTGGAAAACCTGTTGCTGCGCCTGTTAATTACAATGTATTCCTGAGAATGCTGTGTTAAGTTCTCCTTTCCAGCTCCCAGTCATGGGGCAGAACTACAAAGGCACTGTGAGTTGGGGGGACAGCAAGGGGGGAGAAAACAAGTTGACTGTTTCCTGCAGTAAGTGTGCTCTTATCATTTCTACCTTTCATGTTTTTTGTAATGTAGTTAGTTTATTTCAAACAATACAGCCCATTTACACATTGACCGCAGTATTCCATTTTTAAACAGCGTCAAGATGAGAAACACATAAAATAATCTTCTTTGTATTTTGGAGGATATGATGGAAAAAAAGCTTAACACTGAGCATTTCCTTGTTTTTGTACCAGCTACAAATGGCATAAAGGAAGAACAGTCACTAAATAATCTTTTCTTCAATCACAATATAATAATAACCTAAAGAGGATAATAAAGTATCTGTAGAGAACACTATAAAATATTCCTGTAGTAATGAAAGGCGTAGAGGGGCTGATCATGTGTAGACTATATTCAGCTGGATTCTCCTCCTGTAACAAAGTAACACATTTCTATAGCCTGCAAGTTGCTTAAATCTAGCATGGGCAGAGAACTGAGAAAGTTGGCACTTGTGAACTGAAAGGCAAACCTCCCCAGACACGAATACCTGATGTGCATAAATAATTGGCCATTTCATTCAGATGGAAAACATCTACATGACAACTTAAATCCAGGTTTCAAACAGTAGATAATGCTTTTACTGCTGCCACCTAATACTTTATCCTATAACATATGATTAAAATATAAAATAAATAAACTGAATTCATTTGAGCAGATATTAAACTCTGTGTAAATATGCCAATAAAGCGGTGTATTAAATGCAGAGTTTCATAACACAGTAAATGGAGAATATGAGTCCCAATAGTGCTGAACAGAGATTATTTTGCAACATTTAAAATATTTATATGCTACGGGTAGAAGCCAAAATTTGGATAATTTGAAGATTAGCCAGTTTCCCTTGGATTATAGAAAAGTAATACAGTGGATCTAAAATGTCTGTACAACCTTATTGGAGTTGCAGGCATTTGTGGTGTAAAGTCTGAAATCAAAATAAATCATGTCAGACATATTTCCACCTTTAATGTCACCTTGTAACCAACACAAGTCAAGTGAAAAACAAATAGAGAATTTTAGGACAAAGAGGTGAAAATAAAACACCTACAATAGCCTGGTTGCAGAAGTGTGCTTGCATAATGGGGATGTAGCTGTATACAGAGTTAGCCAATCACATTCAAAATTATGTTCACAGTTAATTAGCATACACCTGCCAGCAATGAAAGTAATTGTTATTAACCCCAAATAAAGATAAGTTGTTCATGTGGAATTTAATTGCACTTTTCTTGGTTGCATCTTACTGGGATAGCAATGGTCCACAACAAGCTTTCAAAACATCTGCAGGATCTAATTGTCAAAAGATACAAAACTATTGCTCAGGAGAGGGATACAAAAGAATTTCAAAGGCATTACATGTACCACGGAACACTGTGAAGACTATCATCAAGAAGTAGAGAAAATGTGTCAGTGCACATTGCCAAGATCTGGTCATCGCTCCAAAGTTGAGGTCAGGACAAGGAGAAAACTCATCATGAAGACTACTAAGCAACATGCAAATCCGAGCCCACCTGAACAGTGCGGATCCGACGGGATCCGAGCACTGTTCGGGAACTTCCAGGCGCCAAACGGAGCCAAACCGAGGCTATGACATCCAAGTCTTGTGTCGGATCTCGCGAGACTCGGATGTCATAAATACTCACCTTGCGGGCACCATCTTCATTCTGGCTGTGATCACTCGTGAGGGAAGTTGTAGTTAGGGAGCTCCTGATCAGTTTAGTGGTTCTTTGTGCTTTGTCCAGTGCTCTGTCCTGCTGAGTCCAGTGGTGCTTTTGTCCTGTGCTCTGTCCTGCTGAATCCAGTGGTGCTGTGTCCTGTGCTCTGTCCTGCTGAGTCCAGTGGTGCTGCCTGTGTCCTGTGCTCTGTTCTGCTAAGGGCATTGTTATTTCAAAATTATTCAAAAGTTATAAAAAAAATGATAAAAAACCTATACAAAAATAATTGAAAAAAAATATAAAAAAATTATACAAAAATAATTGAAAGAAAATATAAAAAAATTAGTTAAAAAACACTAGGTACTGATATTTCAAAGTCAAACTACGTTCACTGTTGCTGCTGTACCAAAAAATAATAGGTACTGCTATTTAAAAGTCAAACTACGTTCTCTGTTGCTGCTGTACCCAAAAATACTAGGTACTGCTATTTAAAAGTCAAACTACGTTCTCTGTTGCTGCTGTACCCAAAAATACTAGGTACTGCTATTTAAAAGTCAAACTACGTTCTCTGTTGCTGCTGTACCAAAAAATAATAGGTACTGCTATTTAAAAGTCAAACTACGTTCACTGTTGCTGCTGTACCCAAAAATAACTGCGGCCTTAACAGCTATGTTGGTGTTAGATGTGCATCCGGTGTCCGCCATCTGTGCAGTGGAATTCAGACCAGTTGGAGGAGGTAGGAGCAGCCATCTGTGCAGTGGAATTCAGACCAGTTGGAGGAGGTATTGTGGCCCCGGTACCAAATTGGGTACCGGGGCCACTCCACTACGCAGTCCAGATAGATGCGTATCAGATATTAAAATATGTTGACTGTTGCTGCCAAATCAAAAGTTAATGAAAATGACCTGTCATCGTCGAAAACAAGAGGTAGTGACGCGCTCAAACTACACCCTCTGTATGCTGCAGAGGATGTAGGAGCAGCCATCTGTGCAGTGGAATACAGACCAGTTGGAGGAGGTATTGTGGCCCCGGTACCAAATTGGGTACCGGGGCCACTCCACTAAGCAGTCCAGATAGCTGTGAGGTGTTCAGAATAGACTGGAAATTAGTGGAAATGATTCTTATTGAATGTTATTGAGGTTAATAATAGCGTAGGAGTGAAAAAAAAACAAAAAAAAACGGGATTTTAGCACTTTTTTATGCTTTTTTAAAAATAAATCAGGACCCAAAACCCTAAATCAGAACCAAAACCTTTCGTCGGGTGTTTTGGCAAAACAAATCAGAACCCAAAACCTCAAGCTAATCAGAACCCAAAACACAAAACACAAAACACTAAAAGTGGCCGGTGCACACCCCTACATTAAAGGAGCTGCAGGGACATCTGTCAGGAACTGGTTACTCCCAGCATATGACAACAATCTCCTGGCTTTTGGGGTTGCGTTACAAGATAGAAGCCATTTCTCACTAAAAGGCCATCCAAGCCCAGCTATATTTTGCAAATGAATGCATTCAATCACCCAAACCATGTGGAGAAAATTTGTTTGGTCTGATGAGACCAAGACAGACATTTTTTGGTTTAAATTTTAAAAAATATGTTTGGTGCAAAGTCAGCACAACTCAACACCCAAAGAACACCACACCTACTGTGAAGCGTGGTGGTGGCAGTATCACTTCAGATGGAGCAGAGGCTCTCGTCAGGATAGAGGGCAAAATGAATAGCGCAAAATATCAAGATATTTTGGAATGAAATCTGACAATCTCTGTCATAAAGCTGAAAATGACGAGGGATTTCACCTTCCAACATGCTAATGATCCACAGCACACCTCCAAGTCAACCAAGGAACGGCTTCAGAAAAGAAAGATCAAAGTCTTGGAATGACCCAGTCAGAACCCAGACCTCAGTCCCATGGAGAACCTTAGGATGATCTAATGAGGGCTGTCCACAGCAATTTGATAAACCTTGAACTTTTTTGCAGGAAAGAGTGGGATAGAATTACAACGTTTAGGTATGCAAAGTTAATAGAGTCTTATTCATAAAGACTCACTGCTGTAATAAAAGCAAAGGGTGCATCCACAGAGTATTAGCTTAGAAGTGTGCGCACTTATGCAAGGTTTTGTAGATTGTAAAAAAAATCTATTTGTTTATCACTTGAATTTTGTTGGTTGCAAGATGGGCATACAAGGTGGAAATGGTCTGATGTGATTTATCTTGATTTAAGGCTTTACATCCCAAATACCTGTGATTTCAATAGGTGGTGTGTAGAATTCTTAGATACACTCTATACCCTGGAGTTAATTTAGGGCTTGTTAACATCCCAAATTTGAGAAGCATAACTATGTGATATGATCATGGCATGTTGGCCACATCTCTACTGCATGGATAACATTTGATGACTTAGGGAACATTTATTCCTATTATCACCACACCAGGATCTTTCTACTCTTAAAGTGCGCCCATCATGTACACACAGTGAAGGCAGCATTCTGTGGGCTGTTAGTGTAAATGCAACCTATTAATTATAGGAAACAATGATCAAAGAATATTACATAAATATTAGCCATGACGTGCTTCAATGTCATTGGTTGCTAGTAAATTTATAGACTCCATTCATAATAATATTTGTTCAGCTCAAAACTCTGGGAAGTGCACTTTAAGATGCATTACTATAGGAACATCTTGGTGGGTTTAACAAACGGACCTAGTTACCGCTGTCTTACGTCATAAATATTGGTTGAGCCCACAAAATTGCTGCCTCCACTGTATATAGGTGACAGGTGCTCTTTAAATTAAAATGAATCAGAAACGCTGTATACTTGTATTAAACACTTAAGATGGGATAACCCCTCACTTTTTCTTTCAGATCTGGTGTTGGTTATATATTGTGATTCCACCGATACCAGATTCTGCTGCCAAGTCATGTCTATGTGGGATGCTTACCAAGCGGAAGTAGCCAATTACAAAACTTATTTTTTTTACCTATTTTTGCTTTCACAAGGGGCCTCAGTCATTGGTTGCTGAACTAATTTTCCAAGCATATTGGCCAACCAGTTTTCTGCTTGTGTGACTAGTTTGTGTCCTATCAAACTGTGAAGTTACCCATGCTCTACTGTAATACAACTTCTAGGAGTTTCTGCAAAAAAGATATGGTTTTGTTTGTGGCGTTGTTATCTCAGTACTGTAGTGAGAAAATACCTGCTGCAAGAACAGAGTTTTTATACTACCTGCATAAGGATATATCACAATTTAGGTAAAGTTTTTGTTTTAATTTGCAATTTACAGTATAAATGCAAGAAAAAGAATAACTATATGAACAATTTACTGTATGAAAATCCCCAGGTAGAATAAAGGTATGGATTACTTAAAAATTACGTCAGCCTGCATTAAAACATATCAAATTTCAAATGAATAATTTATTACATAAAATGAAGAATAATGGGTATGTAGAGTGTATTAACAGACTCACAATAGAGGTGAGGTCACATGCACACACATTTGCATACAAATTCCCATGTAGACCATAAATCCCTATTGATTAGGTAACATAAATGCTCCTACTGTGTGTTTGTAATGCAAATCCCTGCTGGAGAGCACAATGTATAGAAACTATATTTCATTGAGTAGTTTTCATTTAGAGGTGACATTTAATATTATTGAGCTTCATTTATCTTAAATTTAAGTTAATACATTTCTTTTTTTAAAATATAATAAATATAATTTAAGATGAAATATAGTTTTAATATGTTGTTTGATTAATATTGTTAAAATCTTTTGCCTAGTTTTTCCTTTTGTGAGAACTGCATCATTGACTCTTGTTCTATTTTAAAACGCTTTTCATGCGTTTGTTAAGGTGTGAAAAGCACAAAAAAGTGAATGGTCATTTACATAGCTAGAAAAATGCAGGGTACATCATTAATATACGCTCATTCATACCTTCTATTTTTACAGTACCATGCATAGATAAGTACTTGGCCCCATTCAGCAATTTCATGGTCCATCTGTACAGACCGCATTACACTGCGGATTCTGCACTGTGATTTAAAGTAATAGGTGAATAGTGAGAAATAGCATCTGAGGACTAAGCAGGCACAGTACTGGATGGAGTGTATATTTCCCCCAAGCTTTCTCTCACATCCTTGGAAATAGGTTCCTTTTAACGCCATGCAAGGGCAAAAAATATTTTGTTTTACTTTTAGAGGTTTTTTTAATCCATGTGAGGTTTGAGCCATAAAGCCAGTGTAAAGGCCATGTTCTTGGGGTAATTATATGCTGTTTGCGATGTATAAAGAGAGGATAAATGTGCCTGGAACAGTGGAAATAGAAAGTTCCCAAATGACATCTCTGTAACAGAACTGGTATCTGTAGACTTTGTAGTGATTTGGATCTTTGGATGAAGCCTCCATTCCTGGACCAGGACTATATTTAGCTGTCAGGCCTCATTAGTAATGACGCTTGTGCTCATTAGGAAACTACACCAGGCTGTACAAATTCCTCAGGGAAACTTTCTTTTTATATGTTTACCCTGTATAAAGCTGTGTTGGGTTTCTCAGGAGCAGAAACTGTCATCTGGACCAACCTTACTAGTCAAAATGTGTGTACATTTCTGGAGCTATGATTAATATTATTATTATTATTATTATTATTATTATTATTATTATTAATAATATTATTAGTATTAGATATATTACTCTTACTAGATATGGTCTACATAGCGCTGTACATTTGTTGCTTTCTGTTAAATCTTTGGGTGCCTAAAATAATAAACCGCTGTTAAGAAAATAGCCTTTTGGTGTTGATGTTCCTCTCTACAATAGCTGTGGCAACGATCCTTGAGCACAATTCACCTCACTTTAAGGCTTTGTACAGCTGCAACATCAGGAACTCCTTTATATATCTGCAGTCTCCACCCCTTCTAGCTCATTTGAATATTTGTGATTCATGAAATCTTGTAGGTTGTGAAATTGGGCATAATACTACGGCCATGAACCATTCAGACGCATAACCTTTGTTCTAATAGACTAGGAGGGGGAGAAGTTGCTGTACCGGGGCACAAAATTGCTTTTGGCGGCTCTGTGTATTACACTGGTCTTTTCCAACCACCATTTGGGGTAAATATTTGCTAATAAGTTTCACTATTTCTTATATGAACCCTGTTGGCCACATTGACTCTTTTGTCAGCTCCTTAGCACACCGGTAGGCTGGCAAATATTTGCCTGGGGGGGGGGGGGTTCGGCAAGACTTGACTCAACAGCCTGTTAGGAACATTTTAAAGGAAAAAAGAATCAGGTAGCCTAGTGACCCAGCCGCAGGTAACCCACTATGGGACCAGCACAGGGACAGATGCCCCCATGCCCAGCCCAGCCAGCTGCTGCCAGGAAGTATAACTGTGTACTGTTTTGATCCAGGTGCTGTTTACAATTGCATGTAATGAGTGTTCTCCCTTTTGCCATATTTGGAATCCTTAATAACATCAATATTGAGGTTTCCATAGCGGAGGAAGAGTCTCTCCTCACGCAATTTTCAACGGCATAAAAATAACACTATGGTTTAAGTGCATTTTATAATAATATGCCACCAAAAGAAAGTCCCACTATTTTTGGGTAGACTATAAAATGGAAAAAGTATACCTGGCAAAAAAGGTCCTAGAGGATATGAGAAACTGTTCTGTTCATATGGGGTGAACAACATTTTGTCTTGAAGGGGATAATGAAGACCTCCACCGAAAGCTAAAAATCTAGTATTGGATGGGGTTCAATATCTTAACATTACATTACATCCTTTCTTTTTTTTTTGCCTGATTTAAAGAAGGCATCCTGAACGTAAGCGTTACATAACAGCACATTAAAACAAAACTGATTTTTGCAGTCCGCAGTTGGGCTTAAGTTAAAAGCATCAGGACTATAGATGGATGGAACATGATATTGATGTATCAGTCACTGGAGTGGTGACTCGTTAATACTTAACTTAAGTCCAAGTCTAAATCAGACTCACAATGTGAGCTCTGTTATGGAATCTAAAATATTATAATAAATACAATTTATTTTCACAGTAAATAAACATGTATACAAATGAATTAGATCTACCTGCAGCACTGGTACACTCCCATTTCAGATTATGTAGCCTACAGAGAATCATCATTTTAGCTGACCTCTAAATTCATCCCTGTATTTAGGGATGCAAACACATGGCCACTGAACACAATGTGGCTCAAACAGAAAGTTTAAAAGGTATCATTTATCCCTATGAGGACCACACTGAACTACAGCAGCCAATCGGAAATTAGCTTACATCCGTCAATGCAAGTTTAACAATGAAAGCATATGTCTGACTGGTTGCTATAATTTAGTGCAAATTCTGCACCTAAATGCAATGTTAGTATATATCAGTATCTAATCCCTAGTTATGGTGGTAATATAGAAGAATACACCTAATAATCCCCGAACAGGATCAAACAGGTAGAACCATCAAATGTCAGCATAAATACAGTTAACTAGTTCGAGAACTGTTTTCATTGGCTCAAGAATCTCTCATCTTTACTGCTACATGGGTGGCTTCTATTAAAGTAATTTCATCGTTTTCCAATAAGCATTGTCTAAGCGATTTGTGTGGTTCCAAAGCACAAGCAATTTATTTAGCAAAAGCAAAAGTTTAGCAGTTCAATAAATAAGTAAAGTACAGCCGATACCTGATGCATACATACGCTGCGCTCTCTGCTGGATCCAGCTAGACAGTCCTTCAGTCCAGAAGACTGTGATCAGTGATGACTGTTTTAGCTGGTCCCAGGGAGATGTATACATACACTTAGTGATACAGAGAAAACAGTACAGATGATGTGGCTTGCTTATATAGGTCCAGGCTTCAGAAGGGTCCAGTGCAATGCAGGTCATAGGCCAGTTCAAACGAAAATATCCAAAGGTGGGGGTCAGCTCTCCAGGGGATGCACTCCGATTTTCCCGCCCAGAATCCAGTTTAAACTAGTCTATTTACACTACACAGACAATATCATTCTAATCATTTATTCCCTATCATTGATAACTAGCGAACGCAATGTGCGATCCTTTCGGCGAATGAACCAGACAACTGCGGATAAATAGGGGATTAGAATGATACCAAAAATGACATACTTCCCGTGACCTGAACCTAAATTACCACTAAAGTGTACATATAACCTAATAATATATAAATATAAACCATGTAACAGTTGTTCATAAACGACTGTGGAATGGAACCATTATAAATATGAAATATATATATATAAATGAATGTGAAAGTGCCAGTGTATGCGTGCGTGCTTTATCGTGCGATTGCGCCATGACACGTAACACGTGGCGTACTGATCGCAATCGCACGGTAAAACAATATTAATCAATATATTTTCTTTCATCCAATTATACGACTTCGACACTTCAACACTTGATCACCTACATGCGACCGTTTATCAACATCACATGCATGCATGTGACAACTTGACCCTTATAGGAGCACATAGCGGCATCCTGCTTTACTTTTAATAGTTACAGGAGACACACGTAGGCGGTCCTATAGGGTCTGGGTGCCACATTTTTATACGTCTGATAGCATGCGTTTTAACACATAGTTACATGCGGACCATTGTGTGTCAAAGTCGGCCATATTGTTCTATCTTTATAGTTTAGCCTGCATGGGGTTAGATTATTTAGATTGTTTGAAGCTTGTTTCTGTACAAGCAAAGCTCTGCACTAGCTGTGGACAGCACTAGGAGAGCATGCTGGGAATGTTAGTTCAGCAACAGCTGAAAAAGCACAAATGATCTACGCTTGGTCTAGGAAATAGAAGATAAATAAGCCTGCTACAAAACAATAATAATGTTTTTGTCAGCCTTATGTACTGTTTGTCTTTATGTTTAAGTATATTATTTTATATTATGGTACATTTTTGCATTAGACAAGGAAAAAATAATATTAGTGCTGACTCATTTCCTGATAATATTATGGAAACATTACACATATACATCAGATCAGACTAAACATATATAAAGTTGTTGGTTTAATCTAGAACTAAAAGGATTTTCACTGAGCAAGGTCAATAGATGTGAAAAAAACCTGGCAGTGCTAAACACTCGTGGCAACTGTTCCAGATCGATTCTAATGAGGCACTAATTAATTAATTATCTAAATTAACAGAGCAATGAGTGCAGATGCATAACCTTCAAGCTCGTAAATCCAGGTGCCAGCCACAGCGAAGAATCGCTTGAAATTCTTTGTATCAGTGATTCCGATTCCTCTGACTTTTGGCTATGACACGAGCTGATTGTTGACTTGTAATTCTCACACTTGGGAAATAAGGGAACACTGTATTCAGCTAAATCTGGAGACAATGCTATATTCAAACGACTTCCTACACATGGAACCAGCAGCTGCAAACAGACAAGATTTCACATTGAATCATTTTTTTAGTACAGGTGTTTTTCACACAAAGTCAAAGCTGGCAAATTTAAGCAAGACCTGGCTCCAAATTGAGAGCAAATTGCCAAATAGAAAAATCAATTCCATTGTGTAGTTAACAGATTTGTTAAGTGACATGTTAAGCATTCTGTTGTCATGGAAAGATTAAGCAAATTAATGTGTAATTTGTCAAACTTTGCTCACAGACATAAGAAGACACCGGCTACAGAGTTTATAGTAAGGATAAAGAAAAGGCATAAAGCTAAATTTAAGTCTGTAACCATGAACTGTATGTCAACATGGAAAGTACATGCTTCAACAATTGTGTGCACTTTTATGTTATGTATAGATGTTGGGGTATATTTACTAAACTGTGGGTTTAAATAAGTGGAGATGTTGCCTATAGCAACCAATCAGATTCTAGCTGTCATTTATTTACTACATTCTACAAAATGACAGCTAGAGTCTGATCGGCTGCTATAGGCAACATCTCCACTTTTTCAACCCAGCAGTTTAGTAAATACAGTCCTTAAACTTAGACTTAAAATGAATAACTTATTAATGTTTTTAAAAGATCTCGTTGTTCTGACTTACCACTGTAAAACCAACTGTATAAGTGTGACTATTATTCTCATGTATGATGTTGAGTACCACAGCCTTTTATGCTACTTTTTATTTGGATTTTTAGTTTTTCACATGAGAGGTTTTTCTGTTGCCTTTTCACCCCAGGAAAAGCAGTATTTTTTTGAAATGCCTTCCTATTGAGATGAATAGGATTTACTAGATGGTGTCATACCAGCAGATTTATGACAGTACTTCTGCATGCAGTATTTTGAAGATATTGAAAAACTATTGAAGCAAACAAGTGCTTCACAGAAGTCTGTTATTTTTCCTAAACCTGTCACATGAGCAATTAAACAGCTGCTTAAAAAATGCTCGGGTATAATATAGAGATTTTCAGGGAGCGTTTCCTCTGCCAGCATGAAAAATGCTTGAAATACTGAAGAGAATTTATCCTGCTGGGGAAAGAAGCTTGTGTAATACCAGCTTTTTAATTTTCAAGAATACTTTATAGAGAGATCCCCTCTAATCTTCAATCATCTGCAGAAGAGAGCGGCGATATTCAAATATTTTCTTGAAAAGTCAACTTCGTCCAAATATTAAGAAAGTGTTACCAAATACTGCAGTGCATATTATTGTACAGTATTACAATTGGAGTAATATACTATCATCATCAACTATTTATACAGCGCCACTAATTCCGCAGCGGTTCCCTAGCATACATACACAGACCGAGAGAGACTAAGGGCACTTTAATAGCAGCCAATTAACCTACCAGTATGTTTTTGGAGTTTGGGAGGAAACGGGAACACCCGGAGGAAACCCACGCAAACACGGGGAGAACATACAAACTCCTCACAGATAAGGCAATGGTCGGGAATTGAACCCATGACGCCAGTGTTGTAAGGCAGAAGTGCTAACCACTTAGTCACCATGCTGCCCAGTGGTTTTAAGTGCTAGTGCTAGTGGTTTTAAGTCAGGGAAACAAAAATGTAAAAAATAGGTTGTACCTTTTTAAAGAAAAAAACACCTCTCTAATAAAGGTGAAAGTTTACTGTAGAAAAACATAAAATTGCCAATATGCCATCCCACCCAAAATATTAAAAAGCATACCAGCATCAGCTAGCTCCCTTTTCTCGGCTAGATCCCAGTACCTGCAATCTACACTGTCATCATCCTCACCCTCTTCAGTGTGTACATCATCCTCACACAATATTAATTCATCCCCGCTGGAATCCACCATTACAGAGGTCTCTGTACTTTGATGTAATTGCCAGTAATGGCTTTCCCCATGGAATTTGTAGTTCATTTTACGACAGAGTTGTCATGATTTATGGGCAATTCTTTTACACCAGACCAAATGTCAAAATGGTGTGCTGACTCATCTGCATCACCACTGGGTGTCTTGGGAAAGCTACGTTTTTTTCTAGCAGCAGTCGTCAAAGAAACTGAGGGAGGATGAGTCGTCGTGTCATGTACCACTTGAGCTGTCAGCTTGCTAACCAGGAGCTCATTGCATTTCTTCAGATCTGGATCAGTTGGAAAGAAAGAGAAGACATAGCTCTTAAACCAAGGATCATGAACCTAGGATCGTGCACAGTTGCCAAAATGTAGTGATCTGATTTCAAGATGATAACTCTCGGATCCTGGCGAAGCGAATAAAGTACTTGATCTACAAGTCTCACATGGTTGGTGGAATTGCTTAGTTTCATCTACTCCTTCAATTTTTTTAGCTGCTTTTCCAAAAGTCTAAGTAGGGGAACCACTTGACTCAAGCTAACAGTGTCTGAACTCACTTCACAGGAGAATATTTAGAGTAGTTTCAGCACCTAGCGTAACACAGAAAATATTTTACACTGCGCTGTAATAAAGTACATTCCCCTTCAAATTTGATTCTTCTTGCAGCAGCTGCAATCTCCTACATGCTGTTGAAGAGTGACAAAAATTACCTGAATTATTTTGGGACACAGACAGCATCTCCTGCTTTCACTGTCATTTTTTAAAAAGCTCTTTACCACCAAGTTGATTGTGTGAGCAAAACAGGGAATGCTCTCACAATATTGGTGGAGTTATCACAAATCACATATCTTCAGGAGTCAAAGCGGGATAAGCTCTGTTGCAATGACATCACTTAGTTTTCAAACATGTTGTCAGCGTTATGTCTCTTAGTGTAGCCAGTGATACACAAATGTAGGATACCACTTTGTATTTGTAGCAGGATGAGGGGGATATTTGTGTGGCTGACGATGGCGCTAATAAGGATGTTGATGAGGATGATGATGAGGCTGATGATGTTCGTGTAAGTCCTGCACCAGTGGAAACAGTACTTGCCAGTGATAAAAAGAAGGCTATTGTCATGCCTGGGCAAAGGAACAAAAAATCCACCTCTTATTTATGGAATTATTTTCACCCAATCCTGACAACATTTGTCTAGGCATTTGTAGCGTTTGCAAAGTCACACCGACAACACCTTCCTCATCAATATCCTCACTAGTAATCGGAGTTAGTCTTGCACCCAAGTAGACCAAGAAGAAGACTGCTAGTAGTTTACAACAACTGACTGTTACACAATCCTTTGCAAGAGAAAGCAAGTATGAAAGCTGTCACCCAGTTGCAAAGCGGATCACAGATGCCATGGCGGCTATGCTAGTATTAGATCTGCGTCCAATATCCACAATTAATGCAAATGCAATTCCTCACCTCTACCAGAAGGTTCCATAAAATATAATTATTGAGTTACACAATGCCATTCTACCCACTGTACACTTAATCATAGATATGTGTACAAGCGGAACTGGGCAAACTAAAGATTGTATGACTGTGACAGCCCACTGGGTTGGTGAATTGCCTTCAGCAGCAGGAACAGTAGCAACATGTACCCAACAACGCCAGATTATTCTGAGGCAGGCTACTCTGTGTATCACCAGCTACACTAAGAGGCATACTGATGACAACTTGTTTGAAAAACTAAGGCATGTCATTGCAACATATCATATCCCATTTGGACTCTCCTGAGGATATGTAATTTATGATAATGCCACCAATATTTTGGGAACATAACAGCTTGGTGAAATCTATCACATTCCCTGTTTTGATCACACAATCTGCTTGGTGGTACAGAGTTTTTGAAAAATGAGAGGGATGTGCAGGAGATGCTGTCTGTGGCCTGAAAATTTTTGGGACATTTTCGTCATTCTGTAACAGCATGTCGGATATTGCAGCAGCAGCTGCTAGAACAATTTATTTTCCCCTGCCACCAACTGAAGCAAGAGGTGGTAACAAGGTGGCATTTCACACTTTATATGCTTGTGAAGATGGAGGAACATCAAAAAGCCATCCACGCTTAATTCCCAGGCCATGACATTAAGAAAGGATGGGGAATATTTTAGTCCAGCAGAGTGGAGAATACTTTCTGTGTTGTGCAAGGTGCTGAAATGATTCAAAGTAGTCCTCTGTGAAGTGAGATCAGACACTGCTAGCTTGAGCAAAGTGATTCCCTTAATTAGATTTTTGGAAAAGCACCTTGAAAAATTTAAGGAGGAGATGAAACAAAGAAATTATGCTAAGTATGTCAGACTTGAAGATTAAGTATTTTAATTGCTTCGCCAGGATCAAAGAGTTATCAACTTCTGGAAATCGGTTTACTACATTTTGGTGACTATGCTTGATCCTAGGTTTAAGAGCTATGTATTTTCTTTAATTCCAACTGTCCCAGATCACAACAGATGCAATGAGCTCCTGGTGAGCAAGTTGACAGCTGAAGTGGTACCTGACACGACAGAGTCCCCTCCTTCAGTTTCTCAGGCTACTGCTGCTAGGGAAAAACTTAGCTTTTAAATGAGACCAAAGGATGATGCAGATAATTCAGCAGAACATTCTGACATCTGGTCTGATCTAAAATAATTTCCCAAAAATCGTGGCACCTCTGCCGTAACGCCAAATGATCCTACTATCAACAACCAAAGATTAGTGGAGAATTATTATAACGACAGCATAGAAATAGGCACGTCAGACAGTCCCTTTCCATACTGGGAGAAAAAAATGTAATTTGTACAAACTGGCTTTGCAATACCTAAGCTGCCCACCTTCCAGTGTGTACTCAGGAAGAGTTTTCAGCACAGTCGAGAACCTTGTCGGCGATTGGCGTAGGAGGCTACTTCCTAAAAATGAGGAAAATATGATTCCACGAGGAAGACCTTTACTGTCTTTTAGATCAAAGTACAGAGACTTCTGTAATGGTGGATTCCAGCGGGGATTAATTAGTATTGTGTGAGGATGACACACTGATGAGGGTGAGGATGATGACAGTGTAGATTGCAGGTACTGGGATCTAGCTGAGAGAAGAAAGCTAGCTGATGCTGGAATGCTTATTAATATTTGAGTTAAATGGCATGTTGGCAATTTTATGTTTTTCTACAGTAAAGTTTCACCTTTATTAAAGATGTGTTTTTTTCTTTAAAAAGGTAAAAGCTTTTTTTTTACATTTTTGCTTTTGACATTTATGTTACAGAGACTTCTGTAATGGTGGTTTCTTGCGGGGATGAATTAATATTGTGCTAGGATGATGTATACACTGATGAGGGTGAGGATGAGGCTGAAGATGATGACAACAACATCTTGTCGCTGTAGAGTTTATTGACAGCACTGTTGAGCTTAAGGCAACTAAGCTATTGGTAGCTTGTTTTGTGGGGGCCCAAATAAACCAAGCACTTCAGCCACAAAAATGGTACACCTTGTTGCTGGAGTGCTTGCTTTGTTTAACTGTACATGTCCTTTTCAATATCTTACATAAGAGTGGGTGGGAGAGCCCAAGGACAATTTCATCTTGCACCACTGTTCTTTTCTGCCACTGCTGTGTGGCAAGGTTTCCTAGATGTGCTATGAACTGCCATGTGTTTGTGTCATTGCTCTGTCCCTTAGTATCCAACCAGCTCGCTGCAGTCTTTGTCCGAAAATGTATGAAAATAATATTAATATATAATTATGTGATTTAAGCATATTTTAGCTATTTTTCTAAAAAATACAGATCCAACACCAAAACCAAACCATGCGATGGCAGTTTTGCCAAAACCAAAACACAAACTTAACCCAGATCCAAAACCAAAACATGGGGGTCAGTGAACATCTCTAATGACAGCCCAGTTGGCACACTTTTTGTAACTGTATTATGGTCCTAGGAAAAGCAGCATCCCCATTTCTTGCCTTGTCCCCACAGAGGGGAATTTGGAAATGTTTCTGATATATGAGACACCATGGGGTAAATTTATCAAGCTGCTAGTTTCTGGCAGGTTTGTAAAGTGGAGGTGTTGCCTATAGCAACCAATCAGATTCTAGTTATCATTTATTTAGTACGTTCTACAAAATGACAGCTAGAATCTGATTGGTTGCTATAGGCAACATCTACACTTTTCAAACTCACCGGAAATTCGCAGCTTGATAATTTTACACCCCCTGACTAATTCCCTGAAATGGTGGGTAGATGTTTCTTTTACAGTGCTACCTTTTAGTGAGCTGCATTGCAAATCCATATGCAGGGAGACTTTTTTTTATGAAAACACTACGCAAAGGTAACTATGCAAAAGAGGTGCTCTAAGTAACACATTTATTTTAAAAATAAAACTGTGTTTTTCTTTGGTAATGAAACTTTCAGCAAAAGTGGAGATGATTTCTTGTTTTCTCTATGGAAAATTAGGTCCGATGCATATTAGCATGTATTGTATATCTTCATGTAAATGTTTAATTAATCAGACCCAGCTTTATAGAGAGAGGTCAGGTGCTTACAGTAATCAACTTAGCATTTTAATTGATTGTAATTGTTTAAAGGCTTGATTAAATCTAGAAAACTGAGACATATTTGTAAAAAGAGACAGCAGATTTATATTTAGAGACTTCTTACATTTTCACTATCCATCTATATGCTGTTCGATACGAGCAAACACCCAATCACATTGCACTCTTCACATACTAATTATTGTAATGTGTTTTGATGCACCTGTAACAAAAAGCAATTAGTCTTTATGGTTATGGAGACGCTTTGTGTTGAATGATCTGACAATGAATACAGAGGACACAGGAGTGTGTTCTCTGAACATGCCCAAAATAATAGTTTGAGCCTCTGAAATTCTATTATGGTCAGTGGCTCTTAGACTAGGATGGATCTACAACAGAATGTGACATTATGATAGAGATTGGTAATGAAAATTAAACATACAAAATTCTGAACAAAGGACCTTTATTACCATGTGGTAGAAAGATATTTCGGTAAGTCATGTTTATTAATATAGTGCATTTTGAAGGCTGAAAACCAGGCTGCTGGGTGTTTAGAAAGTAATATGAGTCAACTCTATCAATTAGCAGAATTGTGAAATCTACAGTTTTGCTAATTTTATTTTCATTAGTAATTATATTTGACACTATTTAGTTATCTCTTACTAATATGCGCCTATATTTAATGAATTGTACTCTCAATGTAATGAATTTGCAATACATACACATATCATAGAAACAGGCTCAATCATTTCAGTAAGATCTTCAAGCCCAACATTCTTGATTTTAATAACTTTTTGCTATAAGTGGGTGACCGCTGAACACAAAAAAATATTTCAGTGTTGTCCACATTTATAGGATATTTGTACAAAGTCTTGGTTAGACAAATTGCATGCTACACAGCATAATATATACGTAGAATAAAACAAAACAAAACTAAAGCACCAAATATAGTGTAGTAAATAATATAATAAATACCCATATGTAGTGAATAGCCACATACCAAATTTATAATAAAAGAAGATTACTTATATTAGTTGAACACTACTGAAAAAAAGATCCACAGATAAGGCCCAGGAAGGTCCCAGACGCGTTACATTTGGGGCAGAAACACTGGGAAGCACCTTGTCCTAACCACAGGACAGGTAGGTTAGGGGTAGATGATAATACAGACAGCAGGCCTGGGAAAAATTAAATTATGTTGGAGAAGAGCAAAGGAGGGCACATATATACTACAGTTGAGGGGGTTGGGGGTTAGGAATATGGTACAGAAGCGAGGGGTTGGGTAAAAGTGTAAACACCATACCTGCCAAACTCCCCGATTGCAAAATGAAGACAAATTCGGCCACTCTCCTGATCTACCGAAACATCACTGATTCCTTTCATTACCACCCTCCTTTCTATTAGACCACAGGCACCAAAATACAGGCAGTCCCATGGAAATCAGGATTTTTGGCAAGTGCAGGGACACACTATAGGCGCTAAGCACATGCCAAGTAAAATAGGAAATATATGAATAATCAACTTCACAAATTTGCTGTGTAAATTAATTCGAGATGGGCGGGCTCGGTTCCCCGAGATCCGAATCCTACCGGATTTAGGGTATCCGAGTACCGAGCCGAGCGGTTTCGAAATCGAGGCAAAACGTTGAGGCAAAAACGTCGAGGCAAAACGTCATCGTGACGTATTCGTTTTCCTGAGCTCGGATCTCGCGAGATTTGAAAAGCATAAATACCAGCCTCCACAGCAATCCATCGCCATTTGACAGAGGGAGAGAGCAAGGTTAGGTCACACTGACTATATCAGCGCAGGGACAGTGATTGATTGTATTCAATACCATTGAAAGCTTAATACCAGTTGTTACAGCAGTAAGTGGAGAAGAGAGGAGGTTTTTGTTCAGTTTCTGGCACTCCAAGTGCTGTTGCGGTGTCCCCCATTCTTTTGCTGAAATTTATCTGGCTGTGCTAAAAGTACCATTTTGCATCCCTGTAAAAACAATATATTTAGCACTTCCATTTGCTTTTGGGGTGTCCCCCATTCTTTTGCAGAAATTTATCTGGCTGTGCAAAAAGTCCTATTTTGCAGCAGTGTCAAAAACAATTTGTAGCACTACAAGTGCTTTGGGCTCAGAATGGATTCAAAGCAGTCCACATATGAGCAAAATGAGCAACTAGGTTCTGTCACCAGTCCTGATGGTAGTGTTCCCAGTACGTCATCTGGGAAAGGCGATGTCAAACTACACCGTCTTTTGAAATCAGCCAAAAAAACACACACCAAAAAAATGTTTACCGTGTTGAAGCGAAAACGAAGTGTAACTGAGGAAAAGTTAACTGCCGATAAAAAAAAAATTGGCAACATGCCATTCTACACACGCAGTGGCAAAGAGAGAATGAGGCCTTCGCCTTTCTCTATTAGTGGCAAATCCAAAAATATTACCTAGCCTACAAGTGGTGCACAACTACTTTTACGCGTCAAAGCCGAGCTGCAAGATAACAGTAAGGCATTAGAGGATAATGTTTGCTCTGAATCAGAAATAACACCAATCCCTGTGGAGAGTCCATCCAACAGTGGGATGTCTAATCGTGAGCATTCTGCTAGTGTACCCATATAGAGTGACCCTTTCAGCAGTTCTGCTGATGTGTGCCTGAACAGCCCGAGTGTAGCCGGTGATACACCAATTGAGGATGCCACTATGGAATTTGAGGAGGATGAGGGGGAGATTTGTGTAGGCGACGAGGGCACTAATGAGGATGTTGATGAGGATGAGGTTGTTTGTGTAAGTCCTGCACCAGTGGCAGCAGTTCTGGCACGTGACAAGAAAAAGGCCATTGTCATGCCTGGGCATAAAACAAAAAAATCCACTTCTTATGTGTGGAATTATTTCTACCCAAATCCAGACAACAATTGTATAGCCATAGTGTATGTCAAGCCACATTCAGTCGAGGGAGGCACCTTAACCATCTTGGAACCTCGTCTATGTTACGCCATTTAACTAGAGTTCATGGCAAAGTGTTGGGAAAAGCTGAAAGTTCTTAAAAAAAAAATACCAGCACTCCATCATCAGCCAAGACCCTCCGGTCACTGACATCCCGAAGGTTACAAAATACACCCACAACACCATCCTCATCAATATCCTCAGTAGCGCTCGGAGTTAGCCCTGCATCCCACTTATTAAGGCTGGATGACTCCTGCACTATTATTGATTCCTCTGAAGAAAGCGTTAGTCCCACTGCTGCTGCTGTTGCTGGTGCTGAGAGTGAATCGTCAGCCCAGAGGTCAAGAAAATGAGCAGTCCTTCATTTCAGCAATTAACTGTGAAACAATCATTTGCTAGGGGAAGCAAATATGACAGCAGTCACCCAGTCGCCAAGCGAATCACAGACGCCATGGCTGCAATTTTAGTGTTAGATCTGCATCCAATCTCCACAAGAAACGCAGCTGGTTTTTCACAGTTAATTGAGGTTTTGTGTCCGCATTACAGAATTCCATCGCGACACCATTTTTCCCGTAAAGCTATTCCACAACTATACCAAAAAGTGTGTAAAAGTGTAGAGATTGCGCTGAAAAATGCCATTCTGCCCACTGTCCACTTAACCACAGATATGTGGACAAGTGGAAGTGTCCAAACCAAAGACTATATGACTGTGACAGCCCACTGGGTTGGTCATTCACCTTCACCAGCAGGAACAGCAGCAGCATGTACACCACTACGTAACATTTGTCACAGGCAGGGCACTCTTTGTATCACCGGCTTCACTAACAGGCATACAGCTGACAATTTGTTACACAAACTAAGAGATGTGATTGATACATGGCTTATACCACTTGGACTCTCCCCAGGATATGTCATTTCTGGTAACGCCAACAATATAGTGCAAGCATTACAGCTGGGTGATTTCCAACACATTCCCTGTTTTGCTCACACCATCAACTTGGTGGTGCAGCGCTTCCTACAAAATAACCGAGAGGTGCAGGAGATGCTTTCGGTGGCCCGTAAATTTCAGGCCATTTCAGGCATTCAGCCACAGCATGTAGGAGATTACAGCAGCTCCAAAAGCAGTTTAACTTGCCCTGCCACCAACTTAAGCAAGAGGTGGTAACTAGGTGGAATTCCACCCTGTACATGCTTCAGAGGATGGAGGTACAGCGCAAAGCCATCCAAGCATATTGCACAAGCCATGACTTTGGGAAAGGAGGGGGGATGTATTTCACTCTTGCACAGTGGGGAATCCTTTCAGTGCTGTGCAAGGTGCTGAAACCATTTGAAGTTGTGACGTGTGAAGTGAGTGCAGACTCTGCTAGTTTGAATCATGTCATTCCTTTAATTAGACTATTGGAAAAGCAGCTTGAGAAACTGAAGGAGGAGATGAAAGCAAGCAATTCAGCAAAGTATGTTGGCCTTGTCGATCAAGTACTTAATTTGCTTCACAATGATCCTCGAGTTATTAAGATCTTGAACTCGGATCAGTACGTTTTGGTCACTGTGCTTGATCCAAGGTTTAAGACCTACATTGAGTCTTTACTTGTAAATGAGCGAGATGTGAACTTTTGCAAGGAGCTATTGCTCAGCAAGTTGGCCACTGAACTGGGCCTCGGCTTGACGATGCGTCCTCCTTCACTTTCTCAAGCTGCTGCTGCTCGTAAAAAATTAAATTTCCCAAAAAGAAGCAGGGAAGACGCAGGGGGCAGACCAGAACATTTTAACATCTGGGCTGCCCATAACTCCATCCAATATGAGTATAAACATGCAAAGGATGGTGGAGGATTATTTTCAAGAGGTAATTGATATGGAAATGTCAGACAGTCCCTTTCCTTACTGGGAGGAAAAGCAGGCCATTTGGAAACCCATGTACAAACTTGCTTTGGAATACCTAAGCTGCCCACCCTCCAGTGTGTACTCTGAACGAGTGTTCAGCACTGCCGGGAACTTAGTCAGTGATCGCCGAAGAAGGTTACTTCCCAAAAATGTGGAGAAAATGATGTTTATAAAAATAAACTACATCTTCCACGAGGAAGGCCTTCACCATCAAAGACATCCAAGCACTGACTGTTCTCTAATGGCGGATTGAAGCGGCGATGAATTGATAGTCTGTGATTATGACAAACACTCTGATGAGGGTGTGGATGAAGCTCCAGATGATGATGATAACATCTTTTTAAAACTTTCTATTTAAGTCTAGGGTGCAATATAGCCCCAAAGAGGAAAGGTACTTGTGGCATTTCCATATCACGTACCGTCTTGAAAGGCTGCTGTTAGGGCAATTTCTCATTATGGGTAGGGTGTCATACACAGACTGACCCCAAACTGCCTTTGTCCATTTCAAATAATATTGTACAGTCTATAACGGCTGATTTTTTTTGTATTTTCTACAACTGGAGGGGGGCCTATAGAGACAGAAACCAAACTGCCTTTGTCCATTGCTTTACATATTTAACTATAAGTGTAGGATGTAATATACACCCAAAGACGATGGCTGCATTGCCAATATGCATAGATGGAGAAGAAGACAATCTGGTTTGTGTGTAGAATTAATGAAGGCCTACCTACCAGGAATTAAACTGTTTTTTGGATAATTTATTAGCTTTACAATTACATTACTTATCCAAGACACAGGTGGAGCACTAAATTTGGTTATTTTAGGCCCAAAAACATTCATTTTCCAACAAAATAGCAAAACCAAACAAAACCGAAACTAAAACCAAAACACGACGGTAGTCCAGATCCAAAAACAAAACCAAAACCAAAACACGGGGGTCAGTGACCATCTCTAAAATTAATTTTGTAAAAAGAATAATATGTACATTTAGCAATATTGTCAGACAAGAAATTAATTTATTTCCTAGTGATGCTCAACTTTTCATTACATGTGAAATCTAGGTTACTGGCTGGAGTCTATGGATAACAAACAGAACTTTGGCAGAAGAAAGTACATTTTTAATCATTAAACTTGGCTTATCCTTGTGGCTGTCTTTATATACTGAAGATGCAGAGAGGAACACAAATTATGTCAGCTGTTTAAGTATGAAAGGTGCTACATGTAACATGTTAGAAGTAAAATGTCTCTCGCAAATCTCAAAGGCAATTTCAGGATAAGGTACAAGGGAGAAATCAGAGACCCAGTGAAGAAGGCACTGTGGTCTATGAATGCAAAACTGGGATGCAACGTTAATACAACAACAGGCTAAAAGTTTCACAAAGTTTATTATTTTCCACGTTTTGTTGAGTGTCCTTCTTGTGCTGCTCTGATACCAAGCCAACTCCGGTCTTCATCTCTTTCTAAATTTTTGAAGGTCACATAGTTTTAATCCAAAGACTTTGTGAAATACAAGGCATGAAGATCTGTTACCACAGACTATGTACTATTTTAAAATAGCATCTGGACAGTAAACTGTTCTGATTTCTAAAATATTACTGTCACCTTCAACCAGTCAGAGTTGGTGTAATGGCCTGCTGAACCAGACTTTATTATTTACAGGATCACTTCTTTTGATCAAAATCCATGCTAGTCCAACACATCTAAAGATGCCTGTGGGATATCCCAAAACATTTGTTCACAGGGACATGAATATTTGAAGATCATTGCTTCACCTTCTAACATGACCGGCTCCCTTAGAGCAGTTTCTATTTTCCCTTAAGTTTTAGTGTTAGTTTACATCACGGCTCTGACTGGTAGTGGACATGCGCGCTGGTAATGGGATCAATTATCAGGTGAGCTATACACATTAAAGGTAATTTATGAATGTACATAATATGCCCCCCGCGGCATCTATTCCCTTTTGTGATGAAAATTGCTTATTTTCACTCAATTACAACAGTTCCTATGGAAAGGACATAGTGGTATTTGTGGAGGGTGCAAATCTTTGCATTTTCTAATGTGAGGATCATCGCGGGTCAAAACGTTCATAGCTAAACGACTGGACGAAGTCATGTACAACATGTTACACTTACATGCAACAACAAGCTTTTATTTGGAAGGAAGAGATATTTAAATAATATTTCAGGGGTGAAAAAGGCACATGTGAATAGGGCCCCTTACAACCAATAAAGAACTGGGTATTTTTAGGGGTGCTCAGAAGGTGTCAGATATTCCGAGCTGTTCTATACTGTCATATAGGACACAAATACTTGATAGCTTATTTGTGCACTGAAATTTAAAGCTGATATTTGTGTGCTACATGAAAAAACAGATAGTATTTACCTTATGTGCAAAATAGAAAACTAATTTGCACCCCTTGCATTGTAACATGGTTTTGTCCAGGAGAAAACTTACTCAATTTTTTACTTAACTTTCCTTAATGAATCAGGTCCATAGATACTTTTATAAATGTATGGCACTTGTTCTTGAATTTTCATGACACTGACTATTATGTGATCAAAGAGTGCTGTAGTAACAATCATTACAGTTGTGTCAAACTTTACTGTCATCTAAAATGTCATATGCTGTTGCAACCCAGTTGTTCACCCCAAACACCAATCAATAGGATCTGTGAATAATACCGCTGAATTGCACACATGTGCTCATACAGACACAGAGGGCCTCATTTACAGCCAAAGTACTATCGGTTGGAGGGGTCAAAAAACAACCAACCAATCAGAAGCAAACTCCAGCAGCGTTCTACTACACACTTAGGCTAGGTACACGCTGAAGAATTTTCCAATCAATGTGTTATCTACATCGATTTTACCTACGACCAAAGCTCTGATCAGTCATTCGATTCAGATTTAATCATTTGGTTTAATTGCCGAAAGACCACTGAGCAAAAGTGTAAATGTAACATCAAAAGTCCAACAGCTTCTAAAATATTGGTCAGTTTGGCCTAATGTATGGCTTAAATTAATCAGGAGAGTGAGGGCGCATTGTGACTGTCTTTATCTTTTATGGGTTGGAAGATTTAGTTTACAAAATGTTTTCCTGGAAATGAGCCTCTCCAAAGTGCAAAATGATTCCCATTAAATGTAGAGAGCGAGACACATTATCCTTCAGCTTACTGCTAGTGTAAAAACCAAGCCACTCCTGAGGACCACCAAGGAATGACCCAAAAGTTGTGTAATCTCCATCTTATATTTGTTCAGTTAAGAACTTTCTCACCCCTGTCTTCCAATTGGCTGATGCACATGTCACCAGCTCTACAAACTCTTGCTCTGGTTGAACTTGAGGTGTACTTAATATAGGCATGAGGCACCTTGCAAGATGATTATTCGCTATACCTTGACCATTTTGTGTTTTGTAAATAAGGCCCAAGCTGATCACTGGCAGATCACTTTTTTGCCCTCTGCAATAATAACCTTATTGGTTATTTATTTTTCTGGGCAATTGCTGGTGGTCAATGGAAGTTCCCACCGCAATTTTTACTCTCTTTCACTAAACTGGATAATTAATTTGTGTGGGTAACTTGACATTTGCCTTGATATGATGTATTTCACTGTTTTCTTGAACATTGTCATAATAAAAAATGTTTTGGCCTTTATTATGAAATGGAAAACCTGATACACGCATATACTGCATTATGTTAAATCATGATTCTAGGTGTCCTTTAAAGCTACTGACATATGGGAGGGACACAACAAATGAAAAAAGACAAAATAAATGACCATTATGAAGTCTCTGTAGTCCAGGGTGAGAAATACGTTCATTCTAGGTGAAAAGATCCCTTTAAATACATCATTTCTTTGCCACTTAGCATTGAAAAAATATTTATTTCAGTAAACTTTCATTAGTTTGCACCTGGGAAGAAAAGGAAAGGCTTTTGACTGGCACGTGTTTTTTGGTAAATTAGAATCTAGCTTTAGAGCCCAGTAGTGTTTAAACGAGGGATGTAAAAAGTATGTTATTGTCTGTATTCATTCCCCTCCATCACAATGACTATTCATGAGCTGGCAGATGCAGTGTGGATCCGGCAAACACATGACCACTATCCTGTCCCTGCAAGCATTGACTTTCTTCCAGATCTCATACAAAATTCTGTCAAAGAAATATTTGTTGAATAGCTTGTATGACCTTAGGAAAACTATGTCCAATGACTCAGAAGATGATAACTAAATAGCACAAAAATGTCTTTGCACAATACTGTTGTGAGAGCAGATTGTTCCAAAATATTCTCAGCACTTCATCTACGTATACAGTGGCGTTGCTGTTTTATATATATATCTATGACAAAAACATTGATGTTTAATGATAACAAAGACCTCTTCACATCTAATAATCAGTGAAGTCCAGAAATCATCTTCCTAAGAAATCCCAATTGGACCATTTTAGGTAAGCAAAGGTTTTGAATTTTGGCCAGATAATATAGATTTTATACTAAATTGAACTAAACTAAAGGTTTTCTAACTAGGTTTTTTTAAAAAAAAGAAATAAGCAAGCAATGAATGGATCTCTTAATTTGAATATTGTGAATTATACATTTTTGCCTTTTTAAATATATGCTTAGTGTAAATATTGCAGTTGTTTTTTTATTATTTAGATTGTGAGATTATCTAAACATAGGATTATCTGACAAATATTTATATATAAACGTCTGTATATATTGTATGCATATATGATGAGTTCTGATAACATCCCTTCAGTGTTCACAAGGAAAACTTGTGTATTATAAAGAATAATGGACCCGCTACTGTAATTCGTACAGATATTAGAAGTTGTCACATTGGATTTCTGTGACCAGTATAAAAGCTTGCTGTTGACTTATATAATCCTTATAGTTTAGTTATGTTAATTTGATGGGGTATACGTTATTTCATAAGTAAATTCTATATCTTCACAAGGGCAAGAGAGGATTCCTGGGGAACAGAGACGTAAGGTTTACAGTTTTGGAGCACATAATGTAGTACGCAGTACAGAGGTGACAAACTACACAGGGATTCCCAAGCCTTTGTGGAAGCAGTGCTAAATTCACCACAAAAAAAGGCATATGTTGAACGTGCTTAAAGCTGAGTGTTATATGCAAAACAATTATAACCATTTTAGCATTAATATGTTTTTAGAGTCTCTGAGCTAATGAGAAATATAGGGCCTGATTCGTTAATGAAAGTAAGGCAAAAAAATTAGTACGTTTTCTCCTGGACAAAACCATGTTACAATGCAAATTAGTTTATTATTTTGCAAATAAGATACATACAGGCTGTTTATTCATGTAGCACACAAATACCTGATAGCTTTATTTTTACACTGAAATTTAAAACTGATCTAGAACATGCCCTACCCCAACTATAAATCTACCATCACATTTTAAATTTGCCTCCCCTTCAATGCAACATGGTTTTGCCAATTTGCAAAGTTATTCATTTTTTTTGCTTTCCTTTCCTTAATGAATCAGGCCCATAAACTACACCAGTTCTACTATGTCTGAAAATGCAATGATGTTTTATTTCACAGTGTGCAATAGTGTTGTTTTTAAATTCATGTTGGGGGTGATAGCCATCAGCTTGTTCCTAAAACATGGACTTCATGTCTCCAGCTCATAATAAGAGGGTATTCAAAAGAAACTAGAAGTCCATCCCATACCTTCCCTTCAACTACCTCTAACTTGTTTAACACAATTAAACCAGCCCTTGTGACAACTGCTGGGATCAGCACTACAGAGGAGCCTTAGACCCAGAGAATCACATCCACACGCCAGACACAGAATATGCCATGTTGCAGGTACTTTTACTTCCAGAATGTGAATGTAGGTAGGGCCAGTGCTACCATTAAGAGAACCTAAGCAGTTGCCTAAGGCACTAATGGGCCCCTAAAACACTGAATGAGTGACATAATGTTACTCATCCAATGTTTTATTGTCCCCACGGTGCCCCCATATGGAACTGGCTGCTGACATGAAGAAGAAGCAGGGAGCAATTTTTTAAATGTGAAACTGATGGCTGCTGCTAGCTGCTGCAATGTGAGTGTGATGATGGGAGCAGGGGCGGACCTAGACTTTATTTTTAGGGAAGGTGATTTAGCATAGTCATGCCTTCATTCTGATTGGCTGGCCCAGGGTTGGCCCCACCCCCTGGTCCCGATTGGCCCACACCCTTTGACCGGTGTCTTGACAATTTAAAAGGTATGCTTGTGCTGCTAGGGGAAGGGAGTGGGCAATTGCCCTGATCGCCCCCTTCCCCCTTCCTGGATCCACCACTGGCTGGGAGTGTGGCCCTTGGCTATGATGTCAGAGACAAACACCACACTCCCAGTCAAAGTAGGAGAGGATGCCGCTGCCCCCAGCACCCACCTTCTAAGGTAAATAGCAGGGGTGGGGGTACAAAGCGAGCGGGGGGGGGGTGTCAATTCCTAAGGTGCTGCCCTGGAGACTTGCTCTGACACTGAATGTTTACCATTGCAGCACAATTATAGTCTATGCAATCATGCAAGACGCACCCTTGCAGCACAATTGTATTAGACCTGTTTGATGATTTGTAGACTTAAGGCAAAAAAGGAGTAAATATTCTCTGGGACAAACCATGTTTCAATGCAAGGGGTGCAAATTTGTTTTTTTATTTTGCAGATAAGTTAAATACTGGCTGTTTTTTCATCTAGCACACAAATAGTAATAACTTTATTATTACACTGAAATTTAATGTTGATCTAGGACATGCCCTCCCCAGGACCGGTGCTAGGGTCCGTGGCACCCTAGGCATATTTACAAAATCGGTGCCCCGCGCCCCCCGCCCAGCACATTTACAAAAACGGCGCCCCGCAAATTTTCAAAATCGGCGCCCCCACCCTGCACACTAACAAAATAGTGTGTAAGTGTGCAGGGTGGGGGCGCCGATTTTGAAAATGTGCGTATTTTCTTACCTGCTTCTAACTTGCCTCCTCTCTGCTCCGTCTGCTCCCCTCCACTCACTGACACTGTCGGGCCGTTATGATGATGTCACGCCCGACAGTCAGTCAGTGAGTGGAGAGGAGGAGACGGAGCAGAGAGGCGGCGGTGGTGGTGGGCAATAGTCCCCCCCCTTCCTCCCTGTGGATGTATGTGAAGCTGTGCGGCGACCGTGAAAGGTATGGGCAGCGGTCGCCGCACAGTTTTAAAGAAATTTTTAATCTGTGGCGCCCTCCAGGCGCCCTTCAGAGCCCGGCGCCCTAGGCAAGTGCCTAACCTTGCCTAATGGGAGAGCCGGGCCTGGCCCTCCCCCAACTATAAATCTGTCCCCACATTTTAAATTTACCTCCCCCTCCAATTGAACATGGTTTTGCCCAGGTGATACTCCTTTTTTATGCTTTGCTCTCCTTAATGACTCAGGCCCAAAGAGTCTAGCTAAACATGTGACTGACTTAGCCACATCTGTAGGATAATGATCACTGGCAAGTAATCACGTCTCATACACATGGTTGTTGAAAAAGGACAGACAAAACCTTGTACTTTGTCCTCGCTTTAACAGAGAATCAAAAGCACATTACATTACATCTCCCAAAGCTTCCCTGCAGATTAGGGTACTATGTCCCTATAAAACTCAATTGCATTTTACATAGCATTAAATATTGCAAGTTCTAATTTCAGCTTTTTTTTTTAGAAAAGAGGAGCAAAGATTGGGCGATTAAATACCCAAAAGCTCAGATCTGTTAAATAGTTTTATTAGCTGTAGCCTAGTGCATCCTGAATCTGCCATATGTCGCTGTTGCTATTAATCTCTGAGATGAAAGACCAACTGAGTGTAGTGTTTATTTGAATACATAAAATATTTAAAGCAGTTTAAAAATAACTAGATACCAATGGTAGGTGAGATACATATTTTAATATACATAAAAAACTACAGGTGGCTGTAAGAGACATTTCTTAACCCCATAGCAAAATTTTGAAAGGGCCCCCATGTACCAACCAGGGACAAAAAAAAACCCCATATATACACATGGTGCTTTTACAGGTGAGGCAGCTGCACCCCTAGCTACTAGGATAGTTTCTTTTTGGCTGTAAGCATGTACCGTGATTTACAAAGCTATTTTACTGCACAATTGTCTATGCATAGAGCAATTTGCTGTCAAACATATACTCATAAGGCTACATCCTCACAGTACTTTCCACATTCCAACACAAGGTTGTAAGTTTGCGAGCAGGGCCTTCTTACCTCTTTGTCTGTACTCCTCAGTATTGTTTATTACTGTGTTTGTCCCCAATTGTAACGCGCTACAGAATTTGCTGGTGCTATATAATTAAATGTTTATGATGAAGGTTGGAAAGAAAAAAATTGCACACCTGTTGTTCCCATTGTTTTTTTGTGTCCTTTTGAACACATCTCTTCCCCCCTTATAACCTCCTCCCATGCGCGTATCCAAGACTTCGCCCATACCTCCCCTCTCCACTGGAACAAGCTCCCTCCCTCCATCAGAACTTCCCCTAATCTGTCCAGTTTCAAACGGGCCCTAAAAACCCACATTTTTCTTAAAGCCTTTCTGTCTCCCACTTAACTTCCTACCTTATCTTCTGCCTCCGTCCCCCTACTCTCCCTCTCTCCCCTGCGTCTCTCTGTCTGTCTACCCCTCCCCTTAGATTGTACGCTCCTCTGAGCAGGGCCATCTCTCCTCCTGTTTCCACCACTTCTAACTCTGCTCTCCAGCTACTTAGCCCTCCTCCTCGAGGGTCCTCCACCCCACATCCACTCTCGCTCCCTCCTCCCCCCTGGGGGACTCCCTGTCTTCCGCGCCCTCCTTCTTGGGCCCCGTCGTTGGCGGATCCTCCCTCCCCCTTCCCCGCCCTCTCTAGCTGTGCATTGAGCTTACTGAGTTGCTGTGCTTACTGATTACTGTACTGTGCTGTCTCCCATTGTATTGTAATTTGTTTGTCTCTGTACGGCGCTGCGGACGCCTTGTGGTGCCTTATAAATAAAAATTAATAATAATAATAATAATAATAATCTCGATTCCAGCACAGGTCTCCTCCAAACCGCAAGAAAAAAAATCAAATGGATGTGACCTAAGGCTAATGCCAAAAGAGGCGTTTGTGCTCCAGTGTCTATTAGCCACAGGAATCAGGTGCTTATTTGCTCTTTTTGCCTAAACCTAGCAGGCACAGTACTTTCAGAGAACCTTCCAACTGTCCCGCTTTAGACGGCAGTATTAGCAGAGAGATCATGTCACAGGTGCTGATACACTCTGTTAACGTTGCTGGCACTAATAAATGGATGCAATATATGACCACTGGTGGCACTGTTAAGCTGATGTAAGCGCTGATACTTGAATGTTGCCCCCAGAGCTCATAGAGAGTATTAGCACTCAGGCAATGGAATTGCCTCTGCTGCTGTCTGCAGGCAAATAAATAATGTAAGCAGCAGGGTAAAGCATATGGGCTGGGCCATCAAAAGTTGAGGGGCCTGGTACAAATGAAATTGGCAGCCCCCCCCCCTTCGTCTTTGACCATCCCCTCCCCCCTTGGACCAGTGGACGCATGGAGCCATGACACCTGTGACAACATTATGCCCCTTAGACCTCCCCACATGCCCTTTACATGTTCCTCAAATGCCCATCAAAAGGATTTACTCTTAATAGCACCAGCCCAGACATGCTAGAAATGGGGAAGTAAGAGACAGGATGACTGCAATGGGAGAAGAGAGGTGGAGAATGGAATACAGAGGGGCGGGACTAGGAAGGGAAACAGCTCATTGGTGGCAGTTCCCGATGGAAGAGCCAGCCTCCAGGAAGAACAGCAATAACGGAGCCTGTCCTCTTTAGGGCAGGGCTGGCCCTGATAATGACACACAGCCGCCACTGTATGTTCAAACCAGGGGCTCACTCAGAATGATTGAGGGCCCCAACAGATTATTGAAATTAAAATGAAAAACCGCTGGCCTCGGACACTGGGCTCCCTGGGCAGTCTAGACCCCATACACTGGTAGCTCCCATACCCCCTGATGGTGGCCCTGCTTGTGGGAGTGTGTCACTAGAATAAATTATTATAAACCCAATCAATGCTTCCTAAACATTACAATTATGATCTGAAAGAGCAGAAAGACATTTTCAGTGCATATGCAATGTAGAAACGATGTAAGATCATTAGACTTTAATTGTAACATTACACATATACTTTAATCAGCTTCAGTATGTACCTTTTTTGATGAAAAATGTCCACCTCGTTCAATCAGATTATCGATCAACCAGGTCATTTATTTCATTGAATTAGATGGGTTATCACCCACACTCGTTAGCAATGTATTAAAAAATAACAATTTCAGATTGAATGATCGGATTGTAACCTGTGTCGCAGGTTTGAGATATACATCGGCCTCTTTAAACTGAAAGATGGAAGGGATGCATAGTTGCTCTCTTAACAAAATACATCCAACTTAGTGTAAGTCAGTGTTACCTTCAACAAAGGAAAACCCTTAAATGAATGAAGTATTGGGTAACTTCTTTTTTTGATGAACGTATGATTGATATCTTAGAAGCTGAAAACAAGTTTGTACTTGCATCACCTGCCCACCAAGGAGAAGTTAACACAGGTATAGGGCAGGAGTTGGGCAGATTAAGGGTGTTCTTGTAAAGTACAGGTGGACACACAGGTGCACCCATTTTTTGCAGAGCAGTGCAGAAAAAGCATTTCCTTCCTATTGAAATGACATAAAGGGGTGGAGAGCGTGTATTTTTATGGGTATTCCTTGGTCTTTTCCAAACCCTAAAAGGACTTCACTAGTCAATTGGTCACACTCTTGACCTTGCTTTTTTCTCATCGTTGTGGTCTCTCTGACTCCCGCTCTCTGACCACCATCTCCTCTCCTTCTCCCTCTCCTCCTCCCTTGCCCACCACCCACCTAAAACCACCCTCACCAGGCGCAATCTTAATGCTCTTGACCCTGTTTCATTCTCCTCCTCCCTTGAAACCCTGCTCTCCGTTCTCTCCCCTCCCTGGCTTGCCCTGGCCAAGCTACCTCCCTCTACAACCACTCCCTCACCACTGCCCTGGATGCTTTCGCTTCTGCCTCTTCTGTCCGCCGGCGCCTCTTGATACCCCAACACTGGCACTCCAAACTCACCCACTTCCTCCAGAAGTGCACTCGTGCTGCTGAGCGACTCTGGAGGAAATCTCGCTCCCTAGCCGACTTCCTTCACTTCAACTTTATCATCTCCTCTTACAGCTCTGCCCTCTTCCTCGCTAAACAATCTTCTTTAAGTCCCTCATTTCTTCTCAGTCCTCCAATCCCCGCCGCCTCTTCGCTACATTCAATTCTGTCCTCTCTCACCCCCACCCTCCTATTCCGCTCTCCCTCTCTGTCTCTGACTTTTCTCCTTTCTCTCCTCTAAAATTGATGGTATCAGACTTGACATTATTATTATTATTTATTATTATTACCATTATTTATATAGCGCCACTAATTCCGCAGCGCTTTACAGAGAACTCACTCAAATCAGTCCTTGCCCCATTGAGGCTTACTGTCTAAATTCCCTAAAACACACACAGACAGACAGAGACAGACAGACAGACTAGGGTCAATTTGTTAGCAGCCATTTAACCTACCAGTATGTTTTTGGAATGTGGAAGGAAACCAGAGCACCTGGAGGAAACCCACGCAAACACGGGGAGAACATACAAACTTCTCACAGATAAGGCCATGGTCGGGAAATGAACTGATGACCCCAGTGCTGTAAGGCAGAAGTGCTAACCACTTAGCCACCGTGCTGACATCTCCCCCTTGAACCCTCCTCTGGTCACCCTTATTGCTCCACCTTCCTCTATCAACCATTTCTGGTGCTTCTTCCGCCCTACCTTGGACGAAGAAATCCACTCCCTCATCCTTTCCTCTCCCCCTTCTACCTGCAACCTTGATCCCACCCCCTCACCTCCTTTGCTCCCTCTGCCTTACTGCCTGCTCCTACCGTGCATACCTCTTCAATCTGTCACTCTCCACTGGTATCGTCCTCTCTTCTTTCAAACATGCACTTATCTCTCACATCCTCAAAAAAACCCAATCTTGACTCCTCTTCTCTTGCTAACTACCGCCCTATCTCACTTCTCCCCTTTGCCTCAAAACTACTCGAGAGGGTTGTCTGCAACCGCCTCACTAGACACCTCTCTGACAATTCCCTCCTTGACCCTCTCCAACCTGGCTTCCGCCCCCTCCACTCCACTGAAACCGCCCTGGCTAAAGCTACAAACAACAACCTTCTCTCAGCCAAATCTAAGGGTCACTTCTCCTTGCTCATCCTCCTGGACCTCTCCGCAGCCTTCAACACTGTCGACCACCCCCTTTCTGTTGCAAACCCTCCTCTCTTTCGGTCTCTCTGGCTCTGTCCTCGCTTGGTTCTCCTCTTAGCTCGCCAACTGCTCCTTCTCTGTATCCATTTCTGGTTTATCCCCCCGCCGCCCTCCCTGTATGCATTCCTCAGGGCTCAGTTCTTGGCCCTCATCTCTTCTTGCTGTACTCTACCTCCCTGGGTGATCTCATCACCTCCTTCAGTCTCCAATACCATCTGTACACTGACGACATTTAATTTTACATTTCCTCTCCCCATCTCTCCACCTCCATTCTCTCTTGTGTATCTTACTGCCTTTCCGCCATACCCTCTTGGATGTCTTCATGTTTTCTCAAAATCAACATTGCCAAAACTGAACTCATTGTCTTCCCTCCTTCTAGATCTTCATCCCATCTTGATCTCTCTATCACTGTCAACATCAGCACCGTCTCATCTGTTCCCCAACTATGCTGCCTGGGTGTCACCCTTGACTCCTCCCTCTCTTTTACCCCCCACATTCAATCTCTCGCCCAATCCTGTCACTTCCAACTACGTAATATAGCCCGCATCCAGCCCTTCCTTTCCCAGGATGCCACCAAAACTATCATCCATGCTCTCACCATCTCCCGTATTGACTACTGTAATCTTCTTCTCACTTGCCTTCCCCTCTCCCACCTAGCCCCAGGTCTCGGCTGCGAGGCTCATCTTTCT
The DNA here is from genome assembly GCF_038048845.1 of Mixophyes fleayi. Lineage (NCBI taxonomy): Eukaryota > Metazoa > Chordata > Amphibia > Anura > Limnodynastidae > Mixophyes > Mixophyes fleayi. The sequence continues at coordinate 36,269,695 of NC_134406.1, forward strand.
CTCCCGCTGCTCCTCTCTGCCTCCCCTCTCTGCCTCGCCCTTCACTGGCTCTCCTTCCCCTACAGAGTCGTTTTCAAACACCTCACACTGACCTACAAGGCTCTCTACCACTCCACTGCCCCTTATATTTCTAACCTCCTCTCCCCTCACACTCATGCCCGCTCCCTGTGGTCGGCCAATGAGCGTCACCTCTCCTCCACCCTGATCACCTCATCCCACTCTAGAATCCCAGACTTCTCCCGGGCTGCCCCTCTTCATTGGAACGACCTCCCTCGCTCCATCCGACTATCCCCTAATTTGGGCTTCTTCAAACGGGCATTTAAAACTCATCTTTTCCTCAAAGCCTACCAACCATCCACCTAATCTTCTATCCATACTTGATTACCTTAGCTCCACTCTCAACTTCTCTTAGGCTTGATTCCCTCCAATTAACTCCCTTTGTGCCTCCTGTCTGTTTGCCCTCCCACTAGGATGTAAGCTCTTATGAGCAGGGCCCTCTTCCCTCGTGTTTCTCTACCTATTCTTCTGCTCCTACGTCACTATGCAAGCTATGTTTGGAGTGTTTGAAGTCCTGTTAGTATTTGTTTAATGTTCGGTACTGTATTTACCCTGTTTGGTCTTATGTCTGTCTCTGTAAGGCGCTGCGGAAACTTTATGGCACCCTATAAATAAAGGCTGATAATAAATAATAACAATAGTCATAGTACTCTAAAAGGATCCGTTTTGCGCCTTGGTGGGGAAGTGCATTTTCAGACGCCTCCTGAGCAAAGTAACAGCTTCACACACACACAAAATTGCCACATGTAAAGACTGTGTCCATATCCCTTCGCTCTCATGATTAATGCAGGCCATAAATGAGGCTAAATGTTTTGCTCTTTGTAAATGAGGCCCACTGACTGCAGTTAATAATCATATCAGATGCAGCAGATCAGGCCACGATATGATCTTTTTTAATTAAGCAACAGCAGATGGGCAACCTTGCTTTTTCATGTATTAAAATTATGAATTATTTATTTTCAACATATCTACTCCATTGTGAATTCTTTTTCAAGACAACAGAAACTGAAACATTGAAAATAAATTATTTTATTTCCGTGAACAACCTATATATAGATTTCCACCATAGCACACAAGATTAACGAATAAGATGGTGGTGTTTGCGGAGGAGCAAAAGTTTTCATCAAGAGATGGGAGGAGTTAGGGTGGAGCAAGAATGCCAATGTACAGAGTAGATAAAGAGGTGGAAAGAGTATCTTTATATGAGTATATCTTTGTAAGCTGAGGGGCGTGTAGCCATATCCAATTCGCTAAACGACTTGATTATTGCACCAACTCTATAGCAACCAATCAGATTGTAGTATCATTTATTTAGAACATTCTACAAAATGACAGCTAGAATCTGATTGGTTGCTATAGGCAACATCTCCACTTTTTCAAACCCGCAGTTCAGTAAATATATCCTCTGGTCTCCTTTTACACTTTTAATTTTGTGCCTTCTAGTTCCACTTTGGTAGAGAAGTCATTTCTAGGCGCACAATGCAAAGCAAAACTTCAAACACACAAACATGCCAGATTTAATAAAGACATTTCCAATGTACCCTCACTATCATAATTAATTTAAGCCATAAATATGGATAAATCGAGTAGTAAGAGAGAAAAACGTTTATTCTATTGAAAGGGGGGGTTGTAAAATGGTAGAAATTTGGACTTTTACGGGCATATTCAATTGTCGGTGGAAACTACGAAAATCTCGCGGTCCGCACACGATTACCGTGCGCGGAAAAACAGTTAATACGGTAATTTACTCGCTGGATTTCAGCTCGCAGCTCCCTGAAATCCAGCTACATTTTACCGTATTAACTGTAATAGATTTAACGCCGCGGGACTTCTTAACAATTGAATATGCCCCTTAAAGTGGTGACTACACATGTGCAGAGTGTATAGAGAAAAGAGCAAAAAGAAAGTGTTTTTGGGAGGCACTCTCGGATGTTCCATAAATTAAAATGTACAATCTTTTATTATATCTTACTAGACTCTTTCATGCAAACTCAAGGGTTAGTACCATTGTTCCCTTTTACATCATGACCTCCTATAAAAAATGAAAATAGAGACAAACACATCAGTCTCATAGTAAGGGGATCAAGTGTAAACACATCAATACCCCCATAACGATTAATGTTATAAATGTTTTCACTATAATTTTTAGAGAAGAATTCATATACCTGTAGCAAAGAATAAATACACAGAACCATTACTGATACACAAATATAAGTGTTTATTTCAATATAGATATAGATAACAAAGTTCACTTTATTTCTCTTCATTGCACTGTCACAGTGAGGTCCCCAGTTTTTATATATTTCGCTACCATTCAGTATTCAGTATATATGAATATTTTAACTAGAACAAATAAAGATTGTACATTTTAATATATATATATAACATCTGAGAGTGCCCCCAAAAAACATATTTTATTTCTCTTTTCTCTATAAATTGCACAATTATATCGGGAGGCCACCCATCACTGCTGATTCTATATCCATCCACACTCTGATGCCACCACACGCATTGAGCTAACGGGGCTGCATAACAGAACTTGCGCAAAGCCGCGGCAGAAGTATGAGCTTGAATCCGTGGCCGATTGCCAAACCATATAGTGTGCAATACTAATTTTTGTAACATAGAGAGGGTCAAGGGGGTAATTGTAATAGGCAGGGCGAAGAAGTATAATAAAATTGATAGGACGTTCATTTTTATGGAGGGGATATGACCAATCCAAGATATCAGAAGTTTATTCCATGAATCCAGATAATTGTTAATACAATTGATTAAAGGAGGGTAGTTGGCCTGATTGAAGTGTTCAATTTTCTTGGTGAGTGCAATTCCCAGGTATTTTATTAGAGTGCCCGTTAAAAGGGAAATTAAGCCTTTTAAAAAATAGTCCCGATGGGCCATTTTCCAGGATTTCCTGAACTCTGTGATCGTCTTAAACTCCCACCCTCTGCTTTTTACCAGTATCTTCAAATCCAAAGGACCTGTAAGAACGACCAGCGCACACTCTGCTGCCCTTTCTGTCTTCACAGGTCCTCCTCTAGAGGTCTCATATACACTTTTAATTCACTTCTGATGCACCACAATTTACCTGACAAAGAACCACATGAGCTACGTTGGCTGGAGGACATGGCTGAGACCCTTGAGATTGATGAGTGGAAAGAAATTCGGGAAGCCGTAGCTAAATCTTCAATCTGCACTCAGATTAAAGAAAATTCATACAAGCTATTATTTCACTGGTGTTTAGTCCCTTCCAGACTGCAGGCAATCTATCCGACAACTACAGATCTCTTCTGGTGTGATTGCAGGCATCGGGACACCCTGTCCCACGTTTGGTGGAGCCGCCCTAAAATTTTACCCTTTTGGTGAGAGGTTGCAGACCTTATCCGCAAGATCACACAACTACAGTTCCCATTTCACCTCTAGTATTTCCTCCTGCCATGTCTCCCTCCTGGAGTACACAGACTGATTTGGAAACTCCCAAGCCACACTGCTGCTAGATGTTTAGTTTCCCGAAACTGGAAACAGGCAGAGAGTCCTACCATCCCAGCTTTGAATAATGATGAATGGCAGATTTAGAAATTAGAACATGTGACTAGCATCATAAATGATTGGCCCAACCAATTTCTATTCACCTGGCAATCCTGACGTGACTATTTTGCCTCTTGACTACCCACTCCTATATACGGAGTGCTACTTTAATGTTTAAAGAACTCAATGGCCTCTGTTGAAGTACCCTTCTTCTACTCCGCCCTCACTTTTATATTCCCTGTACTAACATGTCCCACTTTCCTTACACCCCCCCCCATCTTACTCCTCTTCTGGCCCTTCCCCCTGTACCACTCGGCATCCTGTATGCCAGTCAACCTTTCTACAAGAACACCCCCCATTTCTTTTTGTTGTTGTTGTTATCATTGCGGTTACAAACATGTGCTGAACAGCATTGGACATGATCCATCTCCTTTCATCCCTGGTTCCCAGTCCTTGTTTTCTGCACCCCTCCTCCCCTTCTTTTATTATGAAAAACTTCAATAAAACTTTATTTTAAAAAAAAAAAAGGGAAATTAAGCTTTAGCAGTTATTTTTTTTTTCTTGGGGGGAATAAAAAAAAATCTAGAATTTCCATCTTGGTGATATTAATTTTAAAATGATATAAAGCTGAAAAGCGGTGGATCCCATTAAACAAATTTGGGAGCAAAATCAAAGGATTCAATATGGTAAGAAGGATGTCATCTGCGTAGAGAGCAACCTTGTATTGCCAGATACCATCTCTATACTAGAAATATCTGGATTCGATCTAATTTTAAAGGCCAGGATCAAAGTCAATGGAGAGGGCAAAGATAAGGGGGATAGAGGGCACCCTTGCCGAGTCCAATTGCTCACCCGGAAAGGAGATGAGTAGCACCTGTTTACCAGGACCGAGGTAGTGGGATTGTGGTATAGTACGGAAACACCCGAGAGAAACTTATCCTGAAATCCATAGGAATCAAAAGCTCTCATCATAAAGGACCACGCAGCATGGTAAAATACCTGTTTGGCATCTAGAGAAAGGAAGAGAGATGGTAACCTGTGCTCATATATGTGATGGTTACATCATTGATTCACCTGTCTGCTAGGGACAAAGCCAACCTGGTTTGGGTGGACTAAGGATGGAAGGACCATACTGACAAGGACTTTAGCAAAGATCTTTAGATCTGCATTTAATAAAGAGTTAGAGTGGTAACTGCGGCATAGAGAAGGATTCTTGCCTTCCTTAGGAATAACCCAATATTTTGGCCTTTGTTGTGGCAAGGTCAAAGGGCTCACCGTCCTCATTTGAGTTTAACAGGGAGATAAGTTTTGGGCTCAGGACACCAGGAAACTTTTTCTTACCTTCCTGTGAGGTCGGGAGGCCATCCGGACCTGAAGCGGAAGCAACTTTCATAGAGCGGAGATTATCCCTTGTCTCCTCCTCTGAAATCTTCACAGCTTCCAGGGAGAGTTTTAGGAGATTGCATGAGCATAGGTAATCATCAGTTACCTCCTCAAGATCAGGGGGAGGAGAGTGTCCGAAAAGACTTGGACGTGAGTTGGTCAGCTTAACATATATTGCAATATATGGAACTAATATTACCAGTTTTCAATACAGAAAGTAGTTAGAACAGCATTAGTTGTGTATTTGGTACAGAGCAGCAATGTTTTTTTTGTTTATATAAGTGCACCCCAGTTTGAATGTGGTTAAATGCAGATAATCGACATCTTTTTGTTTATAAAATATATATATACTTCTACTAACATACAAGGCTATCAACAAAACTGCACCTACATACATCTCCTCTCTTGTCTCAAAATATCTCCCAACTCGACAATTCCGTTCTGCACAGAATATGCGTCTCTCATACACTCTCATTACTTCCTCCCATTCCCGTTTACAGGACTTTTTCCAAGCTGCACCCACTCTATGAAATTCCCTTCCTCGCACAATAAGACTTTCCTCTGGTCTACAAACCTTCAAGCGTTCTCTGAAAACCCACCACTTCAGGCAAGCTTATAACATTCCTCAACCACCATCTTAACCTCACTAGGTTACCCTATTAATACCCTTTACACAGTTCACACAAGACAACAACCCTCTGACCCCCTGACCAACATTGCTGTGTGATTGTATCACATAGCATTCTAATAATTTTTTTACTTTTGCAATCTGCCTAGACCAAAATGCAATATGTTGATTTCACCTCATACATCTCCCTCCCATTGACCTATAGATTGTAAGCTTACAAGTAGAGCCTTCTAACCTCTGTGTCTGTATTACCCAGTAGTTTATTACTGTGTGTGCCACCGTATACCCAGCCCCCTTCGACCACTGTGTGTATTTGATATGTATGTATATATATATATATATATATATATATATATATATATATATATACACATAATAATCCAATTCTTTAATAACTCATAGACATATTGGCTGAATGAAGAAGCCAACAACGTGTTTATTGTCAATAGTTACCAACTTCAGACTGCTACCTCAATAACCTTGCTAGTTAGACTATCCAATCAGTCTTTAATCCTGTTGTGGTGGTCTTGCCCAAAAAGAGAGGGCTGTTTATATTTGGAACCTGTTATTACTCAATGCATATTTTAAGTCATTACATTACATTACATTTCTTAAACAATGAGAGTTCCTAATTATCTAGAGTTTTAGGGCTTGTTCACATCAATGTGCTTTTTTTAATAGATGCATGATACATATTATTTTTAGTAAACAAATAAAATGCGCTGTTCCCACCACTGGGTTCTGAAATGCTAATGCCACACTTAAACTTTCAGTAAACATTATGTCCCATTTCTCATGATTTAAAGCAGGGTTGTCCAACCCGCGGCCCGCATGCGGCCCAGCAAGCCTGTAAATGTGGCCCAGAAGGAGTTTTGGTTGTGGCAAGGGGGCAGCACTGTTAATGGAAAAAAAAAATCCTGCAAAAAAAAGAAAAGAAAATACTTACCTTGCGGTCACGTCAGCTGGAACTCCGGCTTCCTCCCTTGTCTCCTCCTCCGTGAGGTGCTCGCAGCGAATGTCGGGCGTGATGTCATCATACCCAACATCCATTGCGGAGCGCAGCACAGAGGAGTCACCCACGCGAGAAGAACAATCAGCAGCACAGAATTGGAGAAAAGAAGAGAAGAGGACAGGAGAACAAGCTGATTAAAAAGTCAGTTAAGGGTTTTTGTTTTTTTTATTATTTCAAGGGATGCTGACCAGTGAATAAAAGTCACCTGGTCCTGGAGCATCATGGACCTTATCTCCCTGCTACATACTTCTACTTGAAATACTAATGGGGCATTATATATTATTCTCTTTGGCCCATTATAAGTTGTTATCCCTTAGCTAACATAGTGGTGTAATTAGCAAAACAGGTCACAATTTGGCGTCACAGTGGTGTATATGTCAGGTACCGCAGGCCTGGTCAGGGCACCCTGATATTCAATGCCTGGCTTAAATGCACTTTATTGATATTGCATCGTAACAATACAAAAAGTGATTATAGTATAATAACTAGAGAGGATTTTTTGAATAGGGGGATTTGTAAAAAAGTGAGATATATATATATATATATATATATATATATATATATATATCTCACTTTTTTTCTCATATATATATATATGTTAACTATGTTTTCTATGTTTTTTTGGATGATCAGCTATCGTTATTGTTAGTGTATCTCATGTGCGGCCCAAACCAACTCGTCGTCTTCCAATGTGGCCCAGGGAAGCTAAAAGGTTGGACACCCCTGATTTAAAGCATTCTAAAGTGCGGTATTACCAATATCGACCAATCATCTTGAGATTTTTCTAGTGCAGTTTAGAAAATAAATGGTAATCTCTGATCTGACTTTTAATAAATTAATAAGTATCCTTACCTTCCCAAATCTTTTTTGTGTAACCTAGTTTTCTGAGCCCCTTTTGATTTTTTGAGAGAAGCCATTTAGGTTATTATTGTGTTCTACAGCAACAACTACTTTTCGCCCAATAAAAGTGTAAGTGAAAAAAAAATTGTATCAAAACAGTATTGGCAGAGCCTAACAATAGTTATAAAATAATATAAATTGCGTACACACTATATCACCCATAATATATTAGTTCCAAGAAAATAATGTAAGGTCTGATGCTATTAGAACAGTAAAACATGACAATGATCTCTAAGTATTGTGAACCCAAAGTTATAAATGTAATTTATCAGCAGTGTCTATCAGCAAAGTGTGCTCTTGATATTGAGTCAAACTGCATAATAAGGATAGAAAACAATTTGCTAAACCAAACTGACATCTGTCAAACAGAGTCTCAATGCTCCCCAATCAAATATCAAAAAATAGAAATGATAAAATGATCAAATCTAGATGTCTATCCTCCTCCATGAATCTGAGGACTAAGTTGAGGAAGTGGAAAAGTCCCCCCTTTGCTTCCTTTCATACTTGCCCAATAATGAAGTACATCATTCAATATATCTTCTAACAGGGCCTTCAAATCATATAATTGCCACAATGGATTTCCTCTTGTACAGCTAATATTGTATATCTAAACTTAGTAGGCTCAGATAACTCTTGCATAACTCTATACTACAATTCTATATTACAATTTAGTTCTGCTTGTGCATTATCTCAATGTAGGTCTAGTATTTACCTCTTATTTTCTGAATCCTCACCTTGAAATGTCGATTTGACAAAAATTATTAAAACTAAAAAATGTATCAATAAAATATGCAGTGTCTGATTTTTACAAAAAAGATACCGGAAATGTCTATACAACATCCCATCTATAAATAGGTCTGACAAAAAGAAGAGGAGGAAGACATCTCTCTGTATATATGATAATGTATGCCTAACTGTACAGTATAAGGATATTAGAAGCCATCAAGGAGTTTTGTGACACTATGGAGGCACAAGGCCGCAGACCAAAATATGAGGGTGGTAACATCAGGGTCAACATGGGGTTAAAGACTCAAGCTTTCTGGGTAATGGATCCCATACCTATAGAAATAGCCAAGACATGAACAGTGCAAATGATATGTCACAATCAACTGTGGATAAATAATCATTTAAAATATTTATTTTAAAAAATATAAATTCAAAACAATCATGTATTAAAATACAATATATACACAAAAATCCAAGTTTACTAATGACCGTTGCACCGTATCTATAATATATTCTCCAGCAAATAATGATCATATGCTACCCTAATAAATGACTGATATATTCGTATATCTTATCGATGTTAATATAGAATCAGTACTCTATGCTTTAGAATCCCAAATATTCCAGCAACAAGAAATCATGTGTTAGAATTCAGTCCATTAGAGCCCTAAATACACAGATCTTATTACCGGATCCTCTATTCATGGGATAATCACGTTTTAATGTTTAGGCTCATTCCAACAGACACCTAGGTATTAAGCTGGGTACACACTACACGGTTTTCGTCCAATAATCGGCTCAATCAGCCGACATACGACCGCTCGTTCAAAAGTCGGGTCAGTGTGTGCAGTGACACGATGGTCGAAAGTCTGCCCATTTTATTTGGTCGTACCGTTTAATATTTTTCTTCCAATCTCGTTTCCGTTGTGTAGTGTGTATAAACTTCCGACCGATCCACAACAGTGAGTACGAAATTACAGTCATTGCTCTCGACAACATGGCTGTAAAAAGTCGCTTAACGGACATCCGCTCTTCCCTTTATCGTCCTAAACAAGGCTAGTGTGTATGCAGTCCATGGACCGAGCGATCGGACCATCGATCGCATGTAAAATCACTCGGCATAAAAAGTTGGTTGAAATTTCTGTAGTGTGTACCCAGCTTAAGAAATCATATATCAGAATTCAGTTAATCAGAACCATATATAAACTGCTCTTGGAGCTGGATCCTCTACTCACGGAATAATCACAGTTGTTAGAGTTTAAGCATATGAAGGACGCTCATTAGCAAATACTTGTAAATATATTATCCCTCTCCAGGAGGTGTCCTTTTAGTAGCTGTTCCTTCGGTCTGGCACCAGATTATCTGAGATGTGTAGAGATATCCGATGTGTCTCCAGCGGCTTGGAGTCTACAATTGTTTGCCGGGTAAAGAAAGATATTAACAGCTCCCGATGCGATATCCTTGATGATTCTACCAACGATTAAAAAAAAAAGAAGTAAGTCCTAATCAGCATGCTGATTCATCTGTACACACTAAACACATCTTACATGATTTACCTTCAGATTTGTACTCTTCATCTGTCATAACCGTTGGCTGAAAAGACTGTGACTGCACACTACATAGAGGTCTATGGACACTGCCGGTCCTGGGTGCATACACACTGCAGGACTGGAACGACATTGTTCCATCGCTCAATGACATTTTTGTCAGGCTTAAAAATCAAATGAAATGATACGATGTGCTTTGGAACTATAATCGTTCATCGTTGCAGTGTACACACTAATGCGATATCGGGCCGAATGGTCATTTGATCAGCTAAAAACACTGTAGTGTGTACCCAGCCTTAGTCGAGCAACAGTCAAAGAATGAAATTTTAAAGCTTACTAACGCGTTTCAGTGCCCGATTTCTTCAGAGGATAATAAATGAGTTTCAAATACAAAGATGTGTGTAACAAGAGGGACCAGGTGAGTGGCTTTTTAAGCTAAATTCATCCTAGACTATTATCCAGCAGCTGTGGATCTAGAGTACCCCACAAAGAGGCAATTTGCTGTCTCTCCAATTAATTAAATTGCCTGCATACAAATAATTACCACCCATGTATGTATATATTGGACCTCATTTAGAGTCGGAAGCAAAGTCCGTTTTAGACGCATCCAACAAAAAACCACTACCACGCATGTGCAGAAAGCACCAAATCCGCCTGCATCTTGGACGCAATTAACACTTGCGACTCACTACGAGAGAATGGGAGGAACACGGAATTGTGAAGGCGTGACCATGTAAATACATCCTAGTCGCAGTGAGGCGCAGACGCAACACACGTCAAAACATGGCTACAGCTGTGCGGCAGGAATTAGGTGGCGCAAGCAGTTAGCTAGCTGCAGGAACTGTTTGCAGCTCGGTAGGGTATTAAGAGTGGGACGCAACTGGGGTTGTTTCACTTGTTTGCCACTCGTAATACCCTACCAAGCTGCCGCACACTCCCACTCCTACACTCCTTACACGGACTTTGCGTCCGACTCTAAATGAGGTCCATTATGTGTATGTTTGAGAGTATGTTATATTTTTCACAGCTGCTATACAGGAAATGTTCACTGTAACACCTTTTTCTAGGTGAGACTAAAATTTCCTTTTATAAAATTGACTACCGGTATGTTGCTTAGCAGATCTACTGTGCATGCATAGAACACTCTGGTTCACCTGAAATTCCATTCCAGAATGTCTGCTATACTTTGGCAGCACAAATACATCAAATGACACTATACACAGTGACAGCGGAAAACCGGCCTCACAGCTACCAAATTTAACTTAGGTGGTTTTGGGGATAACCTGATTCAACACAGATCAAACGAAAATAGGAATGACGTATTGAAACCACAAGAAAACAGATGTTCACATCATTTGCCTACAATAGCATTGAAATATACTAAGAGCTTGTAAAACAAATGGCAATGCTAAAATTGTACATTTGCAATCATATGTATAAAGTTGTTGAAACAAGAAACCATTTACCTTCTAAACGCAGAATGATCATGGCACTAAATACTAACATTTATGTGTCTTACCCAATGGTACTCTTAAATCAGATCTTTCCTGTGTTAAGCTCACTTCACTGGGAAGCAGTGCTGTCCAATCAATTATATAAAAAATATATATTATAACTAGCTTTGTTTACACCTAATATTTATATTATTATATATATATATATATATATATATATATATATATATATATATATATATATGTAAAGTACTATACACTAACAAAGAATAATAACAGTTATTATAACACTGTCCTGATAACCTGACCTTCAGTTCATACACCACATAATTGGAAAAGGTTTCAAGAATGATTGTCTCTAAAAAAAAGGTCTCCTCTCAGAGAGTATTTTTCCAGCACACAAATAGAAATCATATCAACATCTCTCTAAGAATCTAAATCATTATATCAAAACTGTTTTCATTTGTAGAAGATGTTGAAGTTAATAGCACATGAAAATATGGGCTACATGTTTCCAACAGATGGAGCCAAATTGGAGACAGAGCAAGTCTTCCTACAAAGCTTGTTGCCTCCTGTAACACAAAATGAAAAGGTGCAGAGTTGTACAGGGGGCTGTAGCAGCTGGCGCAGCAACAGTTAAGTTTACAATCTCAACCTGGCCATTGGCTGTTAGTTGAACTTCCAAAACAGTTAGAATTGCTTTCATGCAACTCTGATTAAAATGTTGGCAGTATAGCAGGTGCTCTTTTATATTTGATCATTATAGTACATTGCAGTAAAAATAGGTATGCTAATGAATTGAGAGGGATACAAGATGAAGCAAATCCCCCACTGTTACCAAATCGATGTCATTTGCATATACATTTACCACCTATCCCATCTGCATGGATTAATCAAGGATAGCTCTTTAGTCCCAAATGTACAAGTTAGTGGCACATGCCCCATCATTCATGTGAGGCTCATTTTTTTCATGCTGCTTTTCCTAGGACTTAAAAACATTAATATATACATATATATATATATATATATATATATATATATATATATATATATATATACCAACTAAAATACCAAAACAGTTTATTCTGCACTGAAGCGTTTGTTTCCTCTTGCATTTTCCATTTGTTGTAGTTTCTGCTACCACACTATACTTCCCTTGTCTGTGTGTGTGTGTCTGTGTGTGTCTGTGTGTGTGTGGAAAACCAATGATGAAGTTTCAGGGGAAGCCCCTCCCCACCTGGTTACGTGTCTGGCAGGTGGGCTGAAGCTCTGGCAGAGGATGCTGAATAGACACGATGCGTTTGGCAGCAGCAGCAGCTCCTGTCACATTGTGTCACTCAGCTGCCTGGGGAAGGTGGAGAGTAGGGAGGGAAGTGGAAGCTCCTCCTGCACCAGACCCCTCCTCACCAAATCAATCCAGAGAGTTTTGCATATCTAATAATGTGATATATCTGGTAAATGCTGCCCTGCGAGCTGGTCCAGGGGAGGAATAATGAAATAGGAACCCATTATTATGGGGGTGTTCTTCTATTCAAACTTCTGTGGGTGTGTAGGGCTGAGTCAGCTGCGTGCAGGACTTCCCGTTATGTCTTAGAAATAAAAGTCCCCGACTCTGCCATTGCAACTTTACGCCATTTTCCACTGCACACCTGGGAACGTTACTGCGTTGCAGTATCTCATGTGCCTGAATAAAATGCCCACTGTTGCTGCCAACGCCGAAAAGTGCTGGTGCCCACATTGCCCCCGTGTGCAGGCACCACCTTTCAGGCAGCAGAGACCCCTTGCCAGTGATATGCACCATCACACCCTGCAGGACTCGACTCTCCTTGGTGCCTGGTTATGCCACTATTTCATTTCACTTTACCAGTTACCAATCACACTTATACTTCCCACTGTATAGGATGAGTCCTCACATGCCAATCAGCGCCAATCCAAAGTTTACTTGGCACAACCACTGGCATCCTCGCCTTCCTAATCAGCGACACTTTTACTGCAAGGCTGGCATCGGTCCTGGGCACACCACCCATTGTCAGTGCCAAGTTATTTATTTATTTTTTTGCAAGTAACACGTGGAACTAAATCCAAATAATCAGGACTAATACCACCTCGCATTGGCACTACGTGTGGATGCCCATAAGAATGGGATAATCAGAAAAAAAAATAGCCCAGCTGACATTGACTTATATTAGTGATAGGTAAACTATGACCTGTGGAACTACAAGTCTCATCATAGCCACCAACCACCAAGGCATGCTGGGACTTGTAGCTCCACACAACCTGGAGAGCCTTGGGCAGTTTAATGATTATAGAATGTAGAATGGACTGTATAAAGCTGCTGGGATGAAGTGTCCCATATACAGTGCATATAGCAGTATATTGTGAGCACATATCTGTCTAGGTATATTCTCTATACACCTCTGCTGTGTGTATTTGGGGGCTCTAGTTGCGTCACATCCCCACCTGAGCCCGGGTTCTGCACCCCCTCCCCTTGTACACAGCAGTGGGGGCACATCCCCACCTGAGCCCGGGTTCTGCACCCCCCCCCCCCTGTACACAGCAGTGGGGGCACATCCCCACCTGAGCCCGGGTTCTGCACCCCCCCCCCCCTTATACACAGCAGTGTGGGCACATCCCCACCTGAGCCCGGGTTCTGCACCCCCCCCCCCCCCCCCCCCCCCCCCCCTGTACACAGCAGTGTGGGCACATCCCCACCTGAGCCCTGGTTCTGCACCCCCCTTATACACAGCAGTGTGGGCCCATCCCCACCTGAGCCCGGGTTCTGCACCCCCTCCCCTTGTACACAGCAGTGTGGGCACATCCCCACCTGAGCCCGGGTTCTGCACCCCCCCCCCTCCCCGTGTACACAGCAATGTGGGCACATCCCCACCTGAGCCCGAGTTCTGCACAGCAGTGTGGGGTGGAGTGGACCCCTAACACCACTGAGGTGCTCAGGGTGGGGGGGCTGAGGTGATGTCGTAAACGAGGAGTGTCGTAAACCAGGTGCGGACAGAGCCAGGCAGAGAAGGGGGGTGAGAGGAGAGCAGGGAGGGAGGGAGGAGGTGGTGGTGTTAGGGGGGGCAGAGGAGGGGCGGGGAGGGAGGTGACTCGAGCATTTAGACACAAGAACGAGAGGATCATGGCGGATGGCCCCAGGTGTAAGCGCAGAAAACAGGCGAACCCGAGGCGGAATAACGGTGAGTGCCCGTAGGCTGAGGGGTGTGTGGGGGGTTGCGGGCAGGGGCCGGGGTCCTGGGAGGGCTGGTATGCGGGGAGAGGGGCTGTGGGCCGGGGCTGTGTGTACCGTTAGATTACCTGCTGCTGAGTCTCCTCCGCCTAGCGGCTCCCTGGACCGTTATACGCATCTGATCACATGCTGGTGTATGGGGGCAGCTCAGTCCCCTCACTCCCCTCTATCTACCACTCACTGGTCCCCCAAACCCAAACTTCCTCCATCCCCCCTGCTCCTCCCTGGGGCAGGTAGTGGTGAAGTAGCGGATCAGCGGCCACGTTATTAGAGGAAGAGGTGGGTGCTGTGTGCATGGCCCCTGCTGTCCTCCCAGTCTCTGATCATCATTGTTACTGTGTCATTACGGAATAACTTCGTTTATTGATCGTGTTCTGGGTCTCTTGGAGTAGTTGTTACCTGGGTGATCAGACTGGAGAGGGGCAGGGTTTGCCTTCTCTTCTCTGGAAGGCACTGTTGCTGCAGTATATGTGTATTGATTGTGTGTGTGTGTGTTTATGCTGCCTACAGTACCACTATTTTCTTGCTGATTTCTGCATTTATATAACTATGTTTAAGCCACAGACTTTACTTGACTAAGTACAGCACAGGTATATTTAACCATTTCTTTTTAAAACTGCTTAGATTTCAGGACATCAGTAAACCTCACATTTTAGCATTTAGGGTTAATAAAAAAAAATCCTTTCTGCATAGGTTTCCTTGTGGAGATAAAACACAACAGCTGCTGCAGAACCTCTTGGGAAGCAAAACTGTGAAATGCATATGTACCTTGGGTGTCAGTGGGGCGTGACCTTTACAGCAGAGCACACTGATGGCCACATTTGTTTGCAAAGAGGTTCTGGAGCAGCTACAGTTTTTATTATTTTTTTTCCTTCTCTTTACCGCAATGTCAGCTTTGATTGACAGGTCATGGAAAGTCACTTTGAGAAGTACAGTAGCCTGCGTTGTGAGTCCAGGCCCTAAACTACTTGCCTATCTGATGGGCGAGTGACCTTAAATGGTGGCCTAAATAAGGGGGATTACCCCAACCCCCCTGCTCCTGCATCAAAGTGACGCCCCCTTTACTCATTGGCTTAACCCCCTTTGTGCTGTATAGAACCCAACACTAACTGGTTGCCCATGGCAGACCTGGTCCTGCAGAACTGTCCATGACCATCTAACAAGGGGTTAATACAGCGCAGCTTATTTGATCTTATTTCCACCCTCTCTGAAGGTAATTTTCCTACTTCCAGTCACTCCCTTCTGTTCTGCACAGCGCTGGTTTCTATTCCCCTTTCAATGCATGATATATATCTGAGCTCTGCCCCTCTGTAGAACAGCTGAATGCAGGTAAATAGGTGGTTTTGGCCATGCTGACATGTGGGGGTATTTTGGTTGGGTGTTTTCCAGTCTGATGGGGGTGGCTGCTGATGGTGATGATGATGAATTTGGGTGCGGTGAAGGCTGGGGAATGGCCTAAGCTACGTTAAGTAAAGTTTTTTTTCCTTCTGGTTTGGTCATCTTTCTCCTCCTTCCAGCAAGAGGTACCTGCCTGTCTACAGAGGGGTGGTGTCTCTGTTTGCAGAAAGGGGGGCCCCTTTTACTCTGTCCAACAACGGCTGAAGCCTATATAAGGGAAACATTTACATTTCACACTCACTAACCCTGGCTGCCTATTATTTATATCCCCCCCTCCTCCTTTCTCCCCGTTTCCATTAGTTATTGCAAGATATTCAGGAGTTTTCATCCCAACATTGAGAGTCTCACTCACCCCCAGTCTTCAGGAGGGCTCTGAGATATGTTGCAGACAGACACTCACAGCACTAGAAGTGGCTTAAAATAAATATATTTCCCAGTCCAGGAAAATACAGAGATCAAGGAAGAGGGAGGAAATATTTGTTGTTGTCGTAATACCCCCTCTGCTGTGTGCAGATCACATTTTGTAGTCGTTTTATTCTTCTAAGGCACTGGGGTTGTTTTTTTTTCTTGTTAAGGGTTTGTATTGGGATTTCCTGTCTTGCAAGAACTGTGTTGGGAAAGGGATTTTTACTGATGACCTAAGCTGCTTACATGACTACCCTATACTTTTACTATTACACCGGGGCGACCTGCAAAGAGCAAGCCTGGGTTTAACCCTTCCTTGCACACATTCATTCCCCATAGGGAATACAGGCTTGATGTGGCTTCATACATGTCATTGAGAACAGTAGCATACAAGGCGGCTTATAGGAAGGTAAGTTTGGTCAAAGCGGTTTGATTTCCTCCTCCAAAGCCTTGTGATGCTGGGAGGAAAAAGGGGGCACTTCTTGCTGCTGACGACATGTGTTTGACATGTGGGTATGATGAGCCACCCAGCGCCTGTGCAAGGAGCCCTGTAAACATGTTTACCTGAGCAGGGAAGAATTCTGGATTATATGGATAATAAACCGTTTATCCATCAGAGAATGGTTTAATCTGAAATCGGGGGCGATGCATTGAATCAGCCAGGATCTCTCACAGCCCAGGAAAGCGCTGCACCAAATGGCAACTTGTGCAGGTAGAGGAATAATAATAAAAAAAAAAAGATGGTGTTTAGTTGATTCCTGCATTGCCTGGCAGCCCCCTCCTGCCTGCTGCCTCCGTTCTCCAGGGAGCATTGATTTACCTCTTGCAAGGTTTTTTTTTCTTTTTTTTTTTACCTTCTGCTTTAATGCAATTTTTACAAGATGTGGAGCCGACGTTGACATATTGCATGGTCTGCATCTTGATGACGCCCACCCAGAAAACAATAGGTGCACTGGGCAGGGAAAATGAAACACAAAAAAATACAATTTGCAGGTATTTTTTTTTTTTTTTTTTCTGGAAGTGCAGACGTCACCCCCTTGTTTCCATCTGACATCATTTTGACATAGATGATCACACACCCTATTTCTGACAAGCGGTGTATTTTGCATCCTTTCCATTTTTTTAACCCTTGGTTATGTTAGTTATGAGGAGCTTCGGTTAGAAACGTTTGTTTTTTGTTTCAAGGGTTTGTGATCAAAATAATAAACATACATTTTGATACTTTGAACATTGACATTGATGTAGTTTAGTGTTTTGTTTTTTTTCTATTTAGCTTCATTTTTTGCTGATGGTTATTGGACGTGATCATTTGTATTTGGATTGTAAATCTGTAAATAAAATACGTTATTTTGGATTATTGTAGATGTGATTTTTGACACTTTGCAGTAGGGTGCATTGAAGAGGGAGGGAGCTACTAGGTTAGTAGGTAATGGAAGTTGACAGCCTGTAAACTAATTGAGAGCATTTGGCAAGAGCGCCAAACTGTATGCATTCAGCTTCATGGTAATGCTATTGCTCATGCATTATAAAGCTGCATTAGAGCTACTGTTTTATTACTCATATTATAAGGCTTTTATTTCCATCTCTCTGCATGTATGGCAACAGAATTCTGATAAGCTTTTAAGCCCTTTTGTGGTGTGGTGCTGTACAGTGATACACTAGTGGAGTGTAGAATTATCTGTCTGCCCAGTCTAGTAACAGTCAGGACAAATGCTATTAAAGGTCTGTACAGATACAGTGGGGGAGGAGTTTGCTGTTAAGAATGACTTGCTATTTTCTCCTTTCTAAAATGTCATTCAGTGGGTGAGGTGATGCTGACCTCTAGATTCAAACATGTCATCTGGTCAGGACAACAGCCAGAAGTGATCTTGTAGACAATGAAAACAAAAATAAACAGAACAGACCTGCGTAGACAGTACATGTGGAAATATCAACTGGATTACTGAAATAATATATATATATATATACATCTGTATATATGACAGTATATGTGTGTATCTCTCACCCTCTCTCTCTCTATATATATATATTTATGTCTGTCTATATATAGATATATATATATATATATATATATATATATCAATATATATATACATCTGTATATATGACAGTATATGTGTGTATCTCTCTCCCTCTCTCTCTCTATATATATATATATTTATGTCTGTCTATATATAGATATATATATATATATATATATCAATATATATATACATCTGTATATATGACAGTATATGTGTGTATCTCTCTCTCCCTCTCTCTCTCTCTCTCTCTCTCTCTCTCTCTATATATATATATTTATATAATATACATGTTGTATTCTTTAGAGTATGTTTACAGTGCACCGAAGTTTCATCAAGTTTGCACACGTATGTTATATCAACTATTTTTTTCCTTGACAGTTTAAAAAAAAATGTCACATTAATATTAGCAAGGTTAGCATGTTTTGCTGTCAAGGTGCACACAAGTGAGTTGATGAGCTGAAAAGACAAGTACTGCACACAGGATGCAGTTTGTCTTCTTAACTATATTACAACAGCAGTGTCTATGATAAGACAGCATGCACTGCAGCGTTTAAAAAAAACTCTGCTATCTCTACCTCCCAGAATAAGCCCTGCCACAAAATGTGCTTGAGTCCGTTAACTTAAAGGTGTTAACAAGTGTCAGGATGTCAGGTGGCGCTGACGCCTTGGATACTGCATTCTTTGTTACAGTGTCCACCCCCTTTTTTTACTTCTACTTTCAACTTGGTATCATGTTCACTCTAGCTGTATTTTAAACTTTCATTTGGGGAATAGAGGAATTCGGCCTAAGTTAACATTCCAGGCTCAACAGGCTCATTTTAAGGCCAGTTAATTCTCTGGTTTGAAAAAATGAAAAAAATTCTTGTAATGAAAGTGAGAAATGAAGTTTCCTCCTTGTGTTTGAATTTGAATACAATGCAAATGTTGATTGTATTCTGTACAGCTCAGTATTATAAGAAGTAATGTTTTATTCAGAATATTTTCCGCCCATGGTGATGTAAAGCCTGCAGTAGCCTAGCATGTCACACAGGGCTACCAATGGTTTTTATGAAGTTAAAATAATAGTCTTATTTTTTAAATATGTTTATTTTGATTGTTCTTGGTGATTTAAACCATTCTATGGGGCATATTCAATTGTTGACGGAAACGCCAAAAATCTCGCGGCGCGCGCACTATTACCGTCATTACGGTAATAGTGCGCGTAAATACTGTTATTACGGTAGTTTTCTCGCATTTCTGAGTAGCATCTAAGGTCGCCCACACAAAGGTTAACTATTAGACATGGCTATGTTGCAAAGACTGTGCATTACTCATATACATAATATACCTGAAATCAATGAAGTGTTTATATTTAACTTAATCTGTGCAACATGCTATCTATCCTACGCTATTCCTGGCAGTTGACATCCCAGAATGATGAGCGTTCTTTACTTTGTATAACTCTGGGGCATTACATAAGCTTTCTTATGGGTCTCAGGCCCTGTATAGAGTGGTGGATTAACATACAAGAGCACTGCAGGTGATGTTACATTGAACATAACTGACATACTATGCTATGTCTTTTGAACTTATTGTTCTTAATCAGCATGTATTTAGTAATTGTCTAAGGATGGTTGGTTATTTCTCTTACTGTAGTGGAAAGTCATAGTAAGACAGAACAGCGTATTTTACATTCATGCACCATATATGAACATTTCAATACGTGTGTTTAGTTGTCATTTAAAAATACCCTAATGCA
Source organism: Mixophyes fleayi (assembly GCF_038048845.1). NCBI lineage: Eukaryota > Metazoa > Chordata > Amphibia > Anura > Limnodynastidae > Mixophyes > Mixophyes fleayi. The sequence goes on from NC_134406.1 coordinate 36,289,736, forward strand.
TTCACAAGATCTCAAGTCTCAGTAGTTTTTGTGTAGGTGTATTTCTGTTGCACCCTCCTGTGGCATAGCCAAATAGCATTAATTTAAATCCACCGGCTGTGCTTGCGTTCCAAGAATAGCAACATACCGGAGAGCAGAGGACATATTAAAAATAGAACAGTGATGGAGGCAATCAGAAAGGAGGACAAGTTGTCTAATGGTTGCTTCTCATTATTCGTTCTGTATCTCAACCTGCTGCACTTGTGATTGAATTGTTTGTTTTTTTCAAACATTTGCAGCGAGGACACTAGATGACATCTAAAAACTGTCATTCACTTTGATTGGCACAGATTTCGTTAAACTGTGCTGACAGAGTAAACTAGATTTCCTCCAGTATTCTAGCATGGCGACCCTAACTCGCTCCCCATGAGAATTAAGTTAATAAGGTATATTATGTGGCTCAACAAAAAAGATGTAACATATTGTCCAACAGGGATAACATTAACATATTCTTAGCAGTCATAATTATTTACTTTCCTGCATGCGTTGATTTTAACTTCTAAAACTTTTTTTATTTCTTCACTATAAACGCACTTATAGATCTATGGAAGTCATATCACATTCTGCAGAGTTCACTAAGAGTTTGAGTCATATGGCCATAAATGGGCCTCAGTGGCCATTTAGATGACTTGTCTGAGCTGAACATTCATTTTTAAATGATGCCTCTAAAGTTATGCTTAATTAATGTGCTACTTGTTTTATGTGCATTGCTGCAAACAAGTGATGCTGAAATAATACTATAGATTGCAGCCATTTTGCTTAAATACATTACATAATTGAGGTAGCCTGAACATCTTTGATAAAGAAATAAATATGTGTGTACCCACCGTACCACAATATATAGGGGTAGATTTATCAAACAGTCTAAAAAGGAAAAGTACAGGTTTCGCCCATTGCAACCAATCAGAATCTAGCTATCATTTTCTGGACTAGATAAAGTGATAGCTATAATCTGCTATGGGCAATATATATATATATATATATATATATATATATATATATATATATATATGCGTTTATTATACTATTGCTTAAGTATGTTACACAATTGAGGTAGCTTTTATTTAACATGTTTTATAAAGAAATTGTGTAATATATTTAAGCAATAATATATTACATTGTGCTGACACTTAAGTTACCAATGAGTTTAAGAACATTTTTCTATTCCAATTATAGAAAAAGAATAGAATGTGAATGGTTTTTTTTTATTAATCTTTCAATATTTTTGCCTTTTCATAACATGTTGATCATACAAACCTTGTGGTGTAAATGAGTGATGCAGTTCTGTGCATATTTCAATATATATATATATATATATAGTTTATTATGTTAATATTGCTGAACGATTTGTTGTGGTTTTTTAAAGTTGTGTTTTATATATTGCCTACAGTTTTTTGTTTTAAAGTGTATTCCTTGCCTACATCATACAGTTCAAGATCACGTTTCTAGTGATTTAATAGCCTGGAGTCTCAATAATATTGGGCTAGCCCACAAAATGGCATTTCATGTATTGCTGGTACACTTTAAATATTTAGTCAGTTAATTGGCTCATTTGACACCTATCGTTCGGTAATTGTGAGGCAGTCAAAATGCGGATATCCATGCATGGAAATGAGGAAGGTATATCTGTGCAGAATGTTTATGCTGGTCCATGCAGGCTTTCAAGTAACCCTCCAGTTAAACTCATTACATTGTATTGTGAATTCTGATCTCATCCAGGTCTAGTGAGCCATCTGCTGCGCTCAGCCTTCATCCAGCTTATGCAGGTCACAGTACATGGCCGAATCTACACTACCACAGCCATTGTGCTGTGGATTTGTTTTGTTTTTTTTATAAACAGAAGCATCCACTGAGGTGTTGTTTTACACAAAACAGGCACCAAATAAATATAAAACACATTAAATCCCACCTATGCTACAAATTAGAATGCATCAGTTAAGAATTGTCATTTATTTTAATTAAAAAAAAAAGGTCAATGTTTGATGCCATTTAAGATACTCCAAAATATCCTGACCATAAACTCTTACCATTATTTAACTTGTTTGGTGATAACAAATGTTAATTTAGGCCAGTAATAATTTCATACACTCTGTAACAAAGACTTTCTTTTACTGTTAAATGATTTTCATTGAGTCGCTTGTGCTAAAACACTAAACTAACATCACCCGTGAGATCGCTGCTCCCACCAGCAGCTAGGCGCTAGGTGACAAATATTAAAGAACACTTGTATGGCGCTGTAGAATTCTGTGGCGTAAGATAAATAAAGCTTAATAATAACTTTTGCCTCAAGATATTAAAGGAAGCCATTTTGTGTGCTGGACTAATATTTCTGAGCAGGCAGACTATCTGTTTACTAGGAAACTGCGTCTTATTGGTCAAGAAGGGGCTCAGTGATGTCACTGGTCACTAATATATTGACCTGCTGCATTTTAACGAACATTGGTTCAGGCTACAACATGGCTGCCACCATTGTGTGTACACAGAGATGAGCTTTAATAGTTCTTCTATGTGCTCCTTGTAATTTCAGTATTGCCAACTTTTTGTGATATAAACCCTTTCCACATTTTCATTGGTGATATCAATATTTCATAACAAAAGAGCCCAACAGGTTATGGAATAATGCAGCTTACATTGTAATCTGGATATTCATCCGAACCACTTTCAGCTGGGTTTGGGGTGGGGGTGAAATATAGATTCTGACACCTCATTTAGAGTCGGACGCAAAGTCCGTTTAAGAAGTGTAGGAGTGGGAGTGTGCCGAAGCT